>NW_025212901.1:28716-29356 GCF_004010195.1 Chiloscyllium plagiosum
ACGGGAGATGGGTGATGGGAGATGGGTGATGGGAGATGGAAGACGGGTGATGGGTGATGGGTGATAGGAGATGGGTGATGGGAGATGGGTGATGGGAGATGGATGACGGGTGATGGGTGACGGGTGATGGGAGATGGGTTATAGGAGACGGGAGATGGGAGACAGAAGATGGGAGACGAGTGATGGGAGACGGGTGATGGGTGACGGGAGATGGGAGACAGGAGAGGACGTGTGCAGGATGTGTAGAGCAGAAGCTGCAGTTTATGGTGAGTGCAGAGGTTTAAGAGTCTGGGTGTAATAAATGGAGCTTTATCTGTTCTGATATCCCAAGAATAAAGCTAGGAATATTTTTAGGAATAATGTAGTGATGAAGCTAGAACATGTCCTGAAGTGATGTGTGGAAGGAGTTCACCTCAGCACCTCAGGTGGTTAGTCTGGAGCAGGGTGAACGCATTGTCCTGCTCTTCCTGATATGCACTGATAATCAAGGAGCACTGCTCTGGGCAGTACAGAGGCAACTGAGGAATGAAGAGAAATGATAGACAGGTAGCACTGATGGTCATAATCTGTCATGTGAAGACTGAAGAGCAGGAGGAGTCTAAAGACAGATTCTTCCAGGACATTGGAGTCGTGATGTGGG
>NW_025212902.1:0-9877 GCF_004010195.1 Chiloscyllium plagiosum
GAACTGATCAAAACACTGTGAAGCAGCAGTGCTAACCACTGTGCCACCGTGCCGCCCTTCAAGTATCCATAGGTTTTCCTAATCTGCTCAGTACCTCCTCAAAACATTTTCGCGGGTTTGTCAGGCATGACCGCCCCTTGATGAAACCATGCTAACACTGCCCTATTTTACCATCTGCATCCAAATATTCAGAAATGGCACACTTTACATCTGACGCTAGGTTAATCAGTCTGTAATTTTCTGTTTTCTGCCTTAATCCCTTGTTAAACGGGGTGTCGCATTAGCGATTTTCCAGTCCACTGTGCCCTTTCCTGATTCTAGTCATTCCTGCAAGATCACAACTAACGCTTGCATTACACATTCAGCTATCTTTCTTATAAGATTGGGATGTAGTCCATCTGGTCCAGGTGATTTATCGAGATTCTGGTCATCCAGGTTTCTAACATGTTCTCTTTGGTGATGACCACCATACTCCGTTCTTCCCCTCACTCTGTTGAATTTTTGGGAAATTAATCGGATTCTTCCACCGTGAAGACTGACGCAAACTTCCTAGCCATTCCTTTGTTCCCCACCACTACCTCTCTGGCATCATTTCCTATATCTGCTTTTGCCTCTTTTTGCACTTTATATATCTAAGTGGTTAGTTTACCCACTTCTTTAATTTTCTCCCACCTTATACATTTTTGTTGCCCTCTGTTGGTCTTTGTAAGCTTCCCAATCCTTTGGTTTCACACTGTCCTTCACCACATTATATATTTCTCTCTTTTGCTTTGATGCTATCCCTGACTTCCCTCGTCAGCCATGGTTGCCTCATCCGCTCGTACCATGCCTCTTTCTCCTTGCAATGAATCTCTTCTGTGTCTCCTAAATTGCTCCTGCCATTGCTGTTCTACTGTCTTTCCTGCTAGGTTACTCTCCCAGTCAATTCTACCCAGCGTCTCCCTTATGCCTCTGCAGTTGCCTTTATTCAGTTGAAATACTGTTGCCTCTGATTCTATCTTCTGTCTCTCAAATTGCAGAACAAATTCAACCATGCTATGATCGCTGCTTCCGACGGCTTCCTACAACTTAAACTCGCTTATCTGGTCTGACTCTTTGCATCACACTAAAACCAGTATTGCCTGTTCTCTCGTGGACTGCACCACAAGCTACTCAAAAAAATCTTGTAGACATTTGCTTTTCTTACAATCCACTACCAAACTGATTTTCCCAGTCCTCCTGCATATTGAAACCCCCATGATCAATGTAACCTTGCCTTTTCTACACATCTTTTCTATCTCCTGATATATCTGATTGCCCAGCTCCGAAGGACTGTTTGGAGGCCTGTATAAGACTCCAACTGTGGTTGCTTTAACATTGTGCTTCCTCAGTTTTACCAATGCAGATTCTACATCATCTGACCCTATGTTATTTCTTGCTATTGATGTAATTTAATTTCGTACTAATAAGGCAACACCACCTCGTCTGCCCACCTGCGTATATTTTGGATAGGATGCATATCCTTCAACTTTTAGCTCCCAATCCTGATCCCCTTGCAACCATGTCTCCGTGATGCCCATCATGTCATACCTGCCAATTTCGATCTGTGTCACGAATTCATTTACCTTATTCCTTGTACTGCATGCATTCAGATATAACATTGTCAGTCCTGTATTAACCATCCCTCTTCTCATTGTCATTCGTTTTCCAGTGTACTTAAAGTTTGTTTGTTAACCATTTCTAGATGCTCTATCCTATTTATGTCTGTGTTGGAGATTTTAATAAACTATCCTGAATTCTGCACTCTTACCTCCTCTTTTAATTCAGGTTTCTAATTACCCCTATAACTTATTCCCGTTCCCCTATCCCCACCACCATTCCTATTCCATTTAAATCCTTATCTACCGCCCTAGTTATGCAATTCATTCGGACTCTTGTCCCAGCATGGATCTGTTGAAGGCTGTCCCATTGGAACAGGTCCTTTCATCCCAAGTAATGAAATGTGTTTATTCAACACAAAATACAGGGAGAAATGATTTTCTGGACAAAACCAAAATATAAAATGTACAAAGAGATAAGATTGTTGAAATACACTCATGATATTAAGCTATATGAAGTGAAATGTGAATTACTAAACCATGGACGTGGTGTGCAAACCTTTTCAGTCATTACTTGACCCACAGCTGAGATGCTGCTAACCCTTCTGACAGTGATCCCCCTCACTGAGATTCTTTGGTTCAGTCTCTCGCACAGTGTCTCAGGAGGTTATCGGTTCCTGCTTAATTTAATTTAAATTAATCCACCTTCTCTCTGGAGCCAGTCAATTGGTCTATTGGATTATGTTAGCTGTCAGCCACTCAAAGCTTTGATATTATAGGAGATAAGTGATCTGGGATCACAACCCGTATCAGCATGGTGCTCACAGGGTGTGTCTCTCAGACAAAGAGCTTGAGGTTCAGCGGAAGTTGAAAATAAAACTTCCATCTTCTGTCTATTTCTCCTCATGTTGCCTCCTGGTCTATCTAATTTCGTCTCCGTTTCACACCCCTTCATCTCTCACTCATTCTGTTACTCCGTTTTCTCTCCTCTCTGTTTATCTCCCATCACATTCTTTATTTCTGCTTCATTCTTTCTCTCTCTCTCTCTGTATCTCCAATAACTCTCTCTGCTTTCAGATAGTGTAGTTGGAGAGCTCGTGGGTGCACGAAGGACTGAATGGCTTCCGTCTGTGCTTTATTCATTCTGAGGTTCTCTGACCCGCAATAAAAACGTTAGGTGCCTGGAGAGACAAGCTGATTCTGTGAAGGACATAGGGCACAATAATCCATTATCTCTTGCTGTTCTCTAATATACAGCGACCTCTAAATATCTGTTAAAACTAAATAGATTGAAATTCGAGCATTTGGGAGGACGTTCGCCAGATGATATTGCAATCAGGATTTAATAAACAGTGGCCACACACAAAATGTGAATTTGCCTGATAGCTGCTGCTCCCAATTATCACTCCCTAGCTCCTGCCTGATACTGATGTAACTTGCCTTACCCCAGTTCCATAGCTTCTCAAAAGGTCCTCACTTATCCATGATCTTAGCAACCTTAAAACTGAAGGAATTTTCAAAATGTTTCCAAAATGCTGTCCCCTGAAATGTCAGTCACCTGTCCAGGCTCAATAGCCAATACGAGGTCGAGTATGGCCCTTCCTGCAGAGGACTATCCACATACCGTTTCAAGTAACCCGCTTGGATGCACCAAACAAATTCTGTCCCAGCTAAGCCACTTACTCTATGGAGTCCCAGTCAATATTGGGGATGTTGAATCACTCACTATGACAACTCTGTTTTTATTACACCTTTCCATAACTGGGCACACAATTGTTGTCAAAGTCTAGGTGGCTGTTGAAAGGAATACAGCATAATCCGAACACAGTAATTGCATCAATCTTATTTTTGTGCTGTACTCATATTGCCTCAGTGGATGATCCCTCCAGTACGTCCTCTCTGAGTGCAAATGCAACATTATCACTGATTATTAATACAACTCCTCCGCTTATTTTAACTTCCTCTCTATCTCGCCTAACAGAACAAAATCCTGGAACGTTGAACGCCCAGTCGTGACCCTCTCCAAACTAAGTGTCTGTAATGGCTGCAACATCATGGTCCCATGTATTGATTCAGGCTGTAAGCTCATTTGCCTTACCCATAATAATCATTGCGTTGACAGAAACACACTTTTGCCCAATGCCATAGTGTGAGATACTGACACACTGCCCACTGTGTGATACTCAGACTCAGTGCCCTGTGTGTGATACAGAGACTCACTGCACAGTATGTGATACTGAGAGACACTGCCCAGTGTGTAATGCTGTGTCATTGCCCAGTGTGCGATACTGAGAGTCATTGTCCAGTGTGTGATACTGAGACTCACTGCACAGTGTGTGATACTGAGAGACACTGCCCAGTGAGTGATATTGAGTCTCACTGCCCAGTGTGTGATACTGCGACTCACTGCCCAGTGTGTGATACTGAGACTCACTGTCCAGTGTGTAATACTGAGACTCACTGTCCAGTCTATGATACTGAGACTCACTGCCCAGTGTGTAATCCTGAGAGTCACTGTCCAGTGTGTGATACTGAGACTCACTGTCCAGTGTGTGATACTGAGACTCACTGCCCAGAGTGTGATACTGTGACTCACTGCCCAGTGTGTAATACTGTGACTCACTGCCCAGTGTGTGATGCTGAGACTCACTGCCCAGTGTGTGATACTGAGACGCACTGCCCAGTGTGTGATACTGAGACTCACTGCCCAGTGTGTGATACTGAGAGACAGTGTCCAGTGTGTGATACTGAGACTCACTGCCCAGTGTGTGATAGTGTGACTCACTGACCAGTGTGTGATACTGAGACTCACTGCCCAGTCTGTGATACTGAGACTCACTGCCCAGTGTGTGATACTGAGGCTCACTGTCCAGTGTGTGATACTGAGACTCACTGCCCAGTGTGTGATACTCAGACTCATTGCCCAGTGTGTGACACTGAGACTTACTGCCCAGTGTGTGATACTGAGACTCACTGCCCAGTGTGTAATACTGAGAGTCACTGCCCAGTGTGAGATAATGAGAGTCACTGCCCAGTGTGTGATGCAGAGACTTACTGCCCAGTGTGTGATACTGAGACTCACTGCCCAGTGTGTAATACTGAGAGTCACTGCCCAGTGTGAGATAATGAGAGTCACTGTCCAGTGTGTGATACTGAGACTCACTGCCCAGTGTATTACCGAAGTTCTGTCTCCTCCTGCTCTCTCTCTCTCTGTCTCCTCCTCTCTCTCTCTGACTCCTCTTGCTCTCTGTCTGTCTCCTCCTCTCTCTCTCTCTCTCTGTCTCCTCCTGCTCTCTCTCTCTCTGTCTCCTCCTGCTCTCTCTCTCTGTCTCCTCCTGCTCTCCCTCTCCATTTCCTGCTCTCTCTCTGTCTCACCCCACTGATCCTCTTGCCCAGAGGTCAGACACAACAGAGCAGTCTTTCTCAGATGTCGCTTTGGTCTTTGAATGCAGAATCCCTGTGGAATCTGATTCCCGGCCGGGAGTGATCCAGCAAAGACGGGATTGTGTGGAAAGTCGGAAAGCAGCTGATCAGGATTCGCTGACTGTCTCTCTCAGGCACTGTGTCCAGGAAAACAATGTTCCAGCAAGTAATCAGGTAAGCGGGGACTCACTGCCTCTCCCTCATGGACACGCCCCACAGAATTCCGCACCGATAGGGATAGGAATAGGGATAGGGACTGCGACCACCCCAAGTCAGGGGGAGTAAATCGCTGCAAATTGCAGGAACAGTGGGGCAGTAATGAATGGGTGCTTCCAATTATTCAAACATTAACTGGGAGAGGTCAGTGGGAAAGGTCTGGAAGGTGCAGAATTCCCTACAGCTATTTGAGGAGCTCCTTCAGGCCAGTGTGAGAGGGGGCACTTCTGGGTTTAGTTTGCAGGGATATCGCTGGGAAGCTGTAAGGGTATCCACAGGAGAGACCTTTAATGGTTGAATTGTAATGTATTCATGGAAAAGATACCCCGAGGTAATCGTCCTCATTGAGGAAAGGCCAGTTTTCTGAAGCTGAGTTGCAATTGGGATAAAAGTGGACTGGAAATAGCAACTTGAAGATATAAGTTCGTCTGGAGACATTTGGGAAGAGATAATGATCGGGAGAGAGCGTGTTTTGTACCCTTTGTAGGCGGGGTTAATAAGTTCAGACCCCACACCCCACAACCACATCCCGGGCTGACAGTTGGAATGTCAGTCTGTCAGACGTGGGCAAACTAGTGGAAGTGATCCTGAGGGACAATATAAATGGGTAATGGTGTAATGGTGAGCACTCTGGACTCCGAATCCAGTGATCCGAGTAGGTGGCTCAGTGGTTAGCACCGCTGCCTCACAGCACCACTGACCCGGGTTCGATTCCAGCCTCGGGCGACTGACTGTGTGCAGTTTGCACATTCTCCCCAAGTTTGCGTGGGTTTCCTCCGGGTGCTCCGGTTTCCTCCCACAGTCCAAAGATGTGCAGGTCAGGTGGATTGGCCATGCTAAATTGCCCCATAGTGATCAGGGATGTGTAAGTTAGGGGTAAATATAGGTTAGGGGAATGGGCCTGGGTGGGTTACTCTTCGGCGGGTCGGTGTGGACTTGTTGGGCCGAAGGTCGGATTCTGCTTCTGAGAAATCACGGTGAGTCAGGATGGGCCCTTTACAGGGAGCAACCACAGAGCGGGCGAGGGAAAACCCCTCTGGTTTGCCAGCACCTGTGGAGAAAGGAAGCAGTTACAAGACCAGCCCCGACGAAGGACTATAATCAGGGGCAGCAAAAAAAAAACGAAACGTCGGACAATCTGAAAGAGCTTGCACTCGTGATCCAGAGCTCGGCAAACCCTTTGAAAATCCTCGACATGTTCAACCTGCCTTAAAAATACGCAAACATCTGCCCCCTGACCACGCCAAGGTCAGCTAATCCTTGAACAGCTCCTTAAATCTGTCTATCAAAATGTCAAAACTCCAGCCTGTCACCACCCCCCCACCAAAGCCATTTGAGAGGTTTTAAAATTAACCAAACACTGGCGGGTGATTCAGTGGTGGGGAGGAAGTAGGAAGCTCAGAGGGATCTGGTGGGTGGTGGTGGGGGGGGTGCGGTTTGTCCACAATTCCCTGTAGGTGGCCAGATAGATTGATAGAGGAGATTAGGAGGCATACTGAACACTTGCCATAGACTATCCGAGCAGGGAGGTTATTGTTGGAGCTGGACAGGCCCCAGCTGGAGCAGGGTGTGTTGCTCTGTGTGTGTCGCCGCACTGTAGGAAGGATTGGGGTTACACTGGAGGGGGGTGTGGGGGACGCTGCCTGGGATGGAGCATTTCAGTGATGGAGAGAGGCCGGATTCGCTCAGGATATTCCTTTATAACAGAGAAGGTTGAGGGGGAAACGTGACTGAGGTTATGACGGGCATCGACAGGGTGAGTGGAAGGCAGAGTCAGTAGCTGTGACCTGTAGGAGCACAGTTCGGGAGGAACGTCAGTTGAAATCATAAGCCCGACTGATATTTAGGTTCAGCACCAATCACAAATGGCCCTGCAGGGATTCGTCTTTTGGCTGGATGGATTCACGCCCTGACCGCTTCCCCTCACCAGCCAACATGGGGGCTGCTTGCAATGGAAATGGGTCCAGTCCCATCCTCTGTTAATCCACCAGAGTCTGGCTGATGGTATCAGGGTCAGTGTCTCTGTCCCCTGACCCCCAGCAGCTGATGGTATCAGGGTCAGTGTCTCTGTCCCCTGACCTCCAGCAGCTGATGGTATCAGGGTCAGTGTCTCTGTCCCCTGACCCCCAGCAGCTGATGGTATCGGGGTCAGTGTCTCCGTCCCGTGACCCAAGCAGCTGATGGTATCAGGGTCAGTGTCTCTGTCCCGTGACCCACAGCAGCTGATGGTATCGGGGTCAGTGTCTCTGTCCCGTGTCCCACAGCAGCTGATGGTATTGGGGTCAGTGTCTCTGTCCCGTGACCCACAGCAGCTGATGGTATCAGGGTCAGTGTCTCTGTCCCGTGACCCACAGCAGCTGATGGTATCGGGGTCAGTGTCTCTGTCCCGTGTCCCACAGCAGCTGATGGTATCGGGGTCAGTGTCTCTGTCCCGTGACCCCCAGCAGCTGATGGTATCAGGGTCAGTGTCTCTGTCCCCTGACCCCCAGCAGCTGATGGTATCGGGGTCAGTGTCTCTGTCCCGTGACCCCCAGCAGCTGATGGTATCAGGGTCAGTGTCTCTGTCCCCTGACCCCCAGCAGCTGATGGTATCGGGGTCAGTGTCTCCGTCCCGTGACCCAAGCAGCTGATGGTATCAGGGTCAGTGTCTCTGTCCCGTGACCCACAGCAGCTGATGGTATCGGGGTCAGTGTCTCTGTCCCGTGACCCCCAGCAGCTGATGGTATCAGGGTCAGTGTCTCTGTCCCCTGACCCCCAGCAGCTGATGGTATCGGGGTCAGTGTCTCTGTCCCGTGACCTTCAGTAGCTGATGGTATCAGGGTCAGTGTCTCTGTCCCGTGTCCCACAGCACCTGATGGTATCGGGGTCAGTGTCTCTGTCCCGTGACCCACAGCAGCTGATGGTATCGGGGTCAGTGTCTGTGTCCCGTGTCCTTCAGCAGCTGATGGTATTAGGGTCAGTGTCTCTGTTCCATGACCCCCAGCAGCTGATGGTATCGGGGTCAGTGTCTCTGTCCCGTGACCCACAGTAGCTGATGGTATCAGGGTCAGTGTCTCTGTCCCCTGACCCACAGTAGCTGATGGTATCGGGGTCAGTGTCTCTGTCCCGTGACCCACAGCAGCTGATGGTATCGGGGTCAGTGTCTCTGTCCCGTGACCCCCAGCAGTTGATGGTATCAAGGTCAGTGTCTCTGTCCCGTGTCCCCTAGCAGCTGATGGTATCGGGGTCAGTGTCTCTGTCCCGTGACCCACAGCAGCTGATGGTATCGGGGTCAGTGTCTCTGTCCCGTGACCCACAGCAGCTGATGGTATCAGGGTCAGTGTCTCTGTCCCCTGACCCACAGCAGCTGATGGTATCAGGGTCAGTGTCTCGTCCCGTGACCCACAGCAGCTGATGGTATCGGGGTCAGTGTCTCTGTCCCGTGACCCACAGCAGCTGATGGTATCGGGGTCAGTGTCTCTGTCCCCTGACCCACAGCAGCTGATGGTATCAGGGTCAGTGTCTGTGTCCCGTGTCCCACAGCAGCTGATGGTATCAGGGTCAGTGTCTCTGTCCCGTGACCCCCAGCAGCTGATGGTATCGGGGTCAGTGTCTCTGTCCCGTGACACCCAGCAGCTGATGGTATCGGGGTCAGTGTCTCTGTCCCGTGTCCCACAGCAGCTGATGGTATCGGGGTCAGTGTCTCTGTCCCGTGACCCCCAGCAGGTGATGGTATCGGGGTCAGTGTCTCTGTCCCGTGACCCACAGCAGCTGATGGTATCGGGGTCAGTGTCTCTGTCCCGTGACCCCCAGCAGCTGATGGTATCGGGGTCAGTGTCTCTGTCCCATGACCCCCAGCAGCTGATGGTATCAGGGTCAGTGTCTCTGTCCCCTGACCCACAGCAGCTGATGGTATCAGGGTCAGTGTCTCTGTCCCGTGACCCCCAGCAGCTGATGGTATCGGGGTCAGTGCCTCTGTCCCATGTCCCCCAGCAGCTGATGGTATCGGGGTCAGTGTCTCTGTCCCGTGACCCCCAGTAGTTGATGGTATCAAGGTCAGTGTCTCTGTCCCCTGACCCCCAGCAGCTGATGGTATCGGGGTCAGTGCCTCTGTCCCCTGTCCCCCAGCAGCTGATGGTATCGGGGTCAGTGTCTCTGTCCCGTGACCCACAGCAGCTGATGGTATCAGGGTCAGTGTCTCTGTCCCCTGACCCACAGCACCTGATGGTATCGGGGTCAGTGTCTCTGTCCCGTGACCCACAGCAGCTGATGGTATCGGGGTCAGTGTCTCTGTCCCGTGTCCCCCAGCAGCTGGTGGTATCGGGGTCAGTGTCTCTGTCCCGTGTCCCCCAGCAGCTGATGGTATCAGGGTCAGTGTCTCTGTCCCGTGTCCCACAGCAGCTGATGGTATCAGGGTCAGTGTCTCTGTCCCGTGTCCCACAGCAGCTGATGGTATCGGGGTCAGTGTCTCTGTCCCGTGTCCCCCAGCAGCTGATGGTATCAAGGTCAGTGTCTCTGTCCCGTGTCCCCCAGCAGCTGATGGTATCAAGGTCAGTGTCTCTGTCCCGTGTCCCCCAGCAGCTGATGGTATCAAGGTCAGTGTCTCTGTCCCGTGTCCCCCAGCAGCTGATGGTATCAAGGTCAGTGTCTCTGTCCCGTGTCCCCCAGCAGCTGATGGTATC
>NW_025212902.1:13823-19765 GCF_004010195.1 Chiloscyllium plagiosum
GTGTCTCTGTGTGTATGTGTTAATCTGGGTCACTGTCTATCTCTGTCTGTGTCTCTGTGACTGTGTCTCTATGTGTATGTGTTAATCTGTGTCTCTGTGTCTGTGTCTCTGTCTGTGACTGTGTCTCTATGTGTATGTGTTTATCTAGGTCACTGTCTGTCTGTGTCTCTGTGATTGTGTCTGTGTGTGTATGTGTTTATCTGGGTCCATGTCTATCTGTGTCTGTGTCTCTGTCTGTGACAGTGTCTCTGTGTGTATGTGTTAATCTGGGTCACTTGTCTATCCGTATCTGTCTCTCTGTGTGTGACAGTGTCTCTTTGTGTATGTGTTTATCTGGGTCACTGTCTATCTATGTTTGTGTCTCTGTCTGTGTGGCCAGAGTTAGACAAAGTTGTAGAAGACCCAGTAAAACAGGAGAGAGGGTGACAAACTTTAGGAAAGAATCAACCATCAGTATCTTTCCAAACATGGGAATGGCCAGTTGGAGTGTGATGGAGGCTACATTCTGACCACTTCAAGGGAGTGAGCTCTTCACTGTAAGAGATAACCATTCAGTGTGGACTGAGGCATTTGCAATGAATCCAAAAAGGACGAGCAAATTGTTACAACCGTTTGCCAACATTAATAGCTGTGTCGAGTTCCCAGCGGACAGATTCTTATAGATATGTCGGATGGTGGACAGATTCAGATAGATATATCTGATGGTGGACAGTGTCAGTTAGATATGTCCGATGGTGGACACAGTCAGATAGATATGTCCAATGGTAGGCAGAATGAGATAGTTGTGTCCGACTGGTGGACAGGGTGAGATAGATATGTCAGCTGATGGGCAGAGTCAGATAGATATGTCTGATGGTGGACAGAGTCAGATAGATATGACCAATGGTGGACAGAGTCAGATAGATATGACCGATGGTGGGCAGAGTCAGATAGATATATCCGATGGTGGACAAGTCAGATAGATATGTCTGATGGTGGACGCAGTCAGATAGATATGTCCGATGGTGGACAAGTCAGATAGATATGGCAGATGGTGGTCAGAGTCAGATAGATGTGACCGATGGGGTGCAGAGTAAAATAGATATGTCCGATGGGAGAAAGAATCAGATACATATGTCGATGGTGGACAGAGTCAGATAGATATGTCCGATGGTGGACAGAGTCAGATAGATATGACAGATGGTGGACAGAGTCAGATAGATATGTCCGATGGTGGACAGAGTCAGATAGATATGACAGATGGTGGACAGATTCAGATAGATATGTCCGATTGTGGGCAGTGTGAGATATATATGTCCGATGGTGGACAGAATCTGATAGATTTGTCCAATGATGGACAGACTCAGATATATATGTCCGATGGTAGGCAGAGTGAGACAGTTATGTCCGATTGGTGGACAGAGTGAGATAGATATGTCCGCTGGTGGGCAGAGTCAGATAGATATATCTGATGGTGGATAGAGTTAGATAGATATGTCTGATGGTGGACAGAGTCAGATAGATATGTCCGATTGGGTACAGAGTCAGATAGATATGTCCGATGGTGAACAAGTCAGATAGATATGTCTGATGGTGTACAGTCTCAGATAGTTATGTCTGATGGTGGACAGACTCGGATAGATATGTCCGATGGTGGGCAGAGTCAGAAAGATATGTCTGATGGTGGACAAAGTCAGATAGATACATCTGATGGTGGACAGCAGCAGATAGATATGACCGATGGTGGGCAGAGTCAGATAGATATGTCGGATGGTGGGCAGAGTGAGATATATATGTCCGATGGTGGACAGATTCAGATAGATATGTCCGATGGTGGGCAGAGTCAGATAGATATGTCCGATGGGGGACAGAGTCAGGTAGATAGGTCCGATGGGGGACAGAGTCAGATATATATGTCCGATGTGAAGGACAGTGTTTGTCACTGTCCACCCGGGTGTTTTCCCATCTTCCTGGTGATGGAATTTGAATAAAGATTCATGCACTTTGTGTCTAAAAGAAAGAGAAAAAAAAAGAAAAAAAAATAGATATGTCCGATGGTGGGCAGAGTGAGATAGATATATCTGATGGTGGATAGAGTTAGATAGATATGTCTGATGGTGGACAGAATCTGATAGATATGTCCGATGGGAGAAAAACTCAGATAGATATGTCCGATGGTGGACAGAGTCGGATAAATATGTCTGATTGTGGACAGATTCTGATAGATATGTCGGATGGTGGACAGATTCAGATAGATATGTCGGATGGTGGACAAAGTGAGATATATATGTCCGATGGTGGACAGAATCTGATAGATATGTCCGATGGTAGGCAGAGTGAGATAGATATGTCCGATTGGTGGACAGAGTGAGATAGATATGTCCGATGGTGGACAGGGTAAGATAGGTATGTCCGATGGGGGACCGAGTCAGATAGATATGTCCCGATGGTGGACAGAGTCAGATACATATGTCCGATAGTGGACAGAGTCAGATAGATATGTCTGATGGTGGACAGAGTCAGAAAGATATGACCGATGGTGGACAGAGTCAGATAGATATGTCTGATGGTGGACAGAGTCAGATAGATATGTCTGATAGTGGACAGACTCGGATAGATATATCCGATGGTAGGCAGAGTGAGATAGATATGTCTGATTGGTGGACAGAGTGAGATAGATATGTCTGCTGGTGGGCAGAGTCAGATAGATATATCTGATGGTGGACAGAGTCAGATAGATATGACAGATGGTGGACAAGTCAGATAGATATGTCTGATGGTGTACAGACTCAGATAGTTATGTCTGATGGTGGACAGACTCGGATAGATATGTCCGATGGTGGGCAGAGTCAGATAGATATGTCCGATGGTGGGCAGAGTCAGAAAGATATGTCTGATGGTGGACAGAGTCAGATAGATACATCTGATGGTGGACAGCGGCAGATAGATATGACCTCTGGTGGGCAGAGTCAGATAGATATGATCGATGGGGACAGAGCCAGATAGATATGACCGATGGGGGACAGAGTCAGAGAGATACGTCCGATGGGGGACAGAGTAAGGAAGATATGCCCGATAGTGGACAGATTCAGATAGATATGTCGGATGGTGGGCAGAGTGAGATATATATGTCCGATGGTGGACAGATTCAGATAGATATGTCCGATGGCAGGTCTGAAGCCCTCCTCGTGGGTCTGCTCCTGGGCCTGGCCAAACTGGCCATTAACAGGTCCAGGCAGCGGGCCGTGGAGAGGGTCGTTAGGGCCGACTGCCTGCCCCTCTTCCGCAGTTACGTTAGGGCCCGGGTGTCCTTGGAAAAGGAGCACGCGGTGTCAACCAACACACTGGAGTTGTTCAGGGAGAGGTGGGCGCCGCAGGGAGTGGAGTGCATCATTTCTCCCTCCAACTCTATTTTCATTTAGTCCCTACCCTCCCCCTCACTGTTTTGATCACACAGCACTGCCCTTTGATGTGAAGGACAGTGTTTGTCACTGTCCACCCGGGTGTTTTCCCATCTTCCTGGTGATGGAATTTGAATAAAGATTCGTGCACTTTGTGTCTTTCGACGTTTCGGGCACAGGCCCTTCTTCAGGAATGAGCAGAGAGTGTTCAGCAGGAGAAGATAAAAGGTAGGGAGGAGGGACTTGGAGGAGGGGCGTTGGAAATGTGATAGGTGGAAAGAGGTCAAGGTGAGGGTGATAGGTCGGAGTAGGATGGAGGCGGCGAGGTCAAGAAGAAGACTGCAGGTCAGGAAGGCGGTGCCGGGCTGGAGGGATTCGGCTGAGACAAGGTGGGGGGAGGGGGGATGGAGAAACTGGTGAAGTCCAAGTTCATCCCCTGCGGTTGGAGGGTTCCCAGTCGGAAGATAAGACGCTCCTCCTCCGACCGTCGGGTTGTTGTGGTTTGGCGGTGGATGAGTCCAATGACCTGCATATCCTCGGTGGAGTGGGCAGAGTCAGATAGATATGTCTGATGGTGGACAGATTCAGATAGATATGTCCGATAGTGGGCAGAGTGAGATAGATATGTCCGATGGTGGGCAGAGTCAGATAGATATGTCTGATGGTGGACAGAGTCAGGTATATATGTCTGATGGTGGACAGAGTCAGATAGATATGTCTGATGGTGGGCAGAGTCAGGTAGATATGTCCAATGGTGGACAGATTCAGATAGATATGTCTGATAGTAGAGAGAGTCAGATAGATATCTCCGATGGTGGGCAGAGTCAGGTAGATATGTCCACTGGTGGACAGATTCAGATAGATATGTCCGATAGTGGGCAGAGTGAGATAGATATGTCCGATGGTGGGCAGAGTCAGATAGATATGTCCGATGGTGGACAGAGTCAGAAAGATATTTCTGATGGTGGGCAGAGTCAGACAGATATGTCTGTCGGGGGACAGAGTCAGATAGATATGTCCGATGGTGGGCAGAGTCAGATAGATATTTCTGATGGTGGGCAGAGTCAGACAGATATGTCTTTCGGGGGACAGAGTCAGATAGATATGTCCGATGGTGGACAGAGTCAGATAGATATGTCCGATGGTGGACAGAGTCAGATGGATATGTCCGATGGTGGGCAAAGTCAGATAGATATTTCTGATGGTGGACAGATTCAGATAGATATGTCCGATGGTAGACAGAGTCAGATAGATATTTCTGATGGTGGACAGAGTCAGATAGATACGTCCGATGGTGGGCAGAGTCAGATAGATATTTCTGATGGTGGACAGAGTCAGATAGAAACGTCCGATGGTGGGCAGAGTCAGACAGATATGTCCGATGGTGGGCAGAGTCAGATAGATACGTCCGATGGTGGGCAGAGTCAGATAGATAATTCTGATGGTGGACAGAGTCAGATAGATACGTCCGATGGTGGACAGACTCAGATAGATATTTCTTAGATTACTTAGATTACTAACAGTGTGGAAACAGGCCCTTCAGCCCAACAAGTCCACACCGACCCGCTGAAGCGCAACCCACCCATACCCCTACATTTACCCCTTACCTAACACTACGGGCAATTTAGAATGGCCAATTCACCTGACCTGCACATCTTTGGATTGTGGGAGGAAACCGGAGCACCCGGAGGAAACCCACGCAGACACGGGGAGAACGTGCAAACTCCACACAGTCAGTCGCCGGAGGCGGGAATTGAACCCGGATCTCTGGCGCTGTGAGGCAGCAGCGCTAACCACTGTGCCACCGTGCCGCCCACTAATGGTGACAGATATGTCCGATGGTGGACAGAGTCAGATAGATATGTCCGATGGTGGGCAGAGTCAGATAGATATGTCTGATGGTGTACAGAGTCAGATAGATATGTCCGATGGTGGACAGAGTCAGATAGATATGTCTGATCGTGGACAGAGTCAGATAGATATGTCCGATGGTGTACAGAGTCAGATAGATATGTCCGATGGTGGACAGAGTCAGATAGATATGTCCGATGGTGGGCAGAGTCAGGTAGATATGTCCAATGGTGGACAGAGTCAGATAGATATGTCTGATGGTGGATAGATTCAGATAGATATGTCTGATTGTGGGCAGAGATGGAAATGTGTTGCTGGAGAAGCGCAGCAGGTCAGGCAGCATCTAGGGAACAGGAGAATCGACGTTTCGGGCATTAGCCCTTCTTCAGGAATGAGGAAAGTTTGTCCAGCAGGCTAAGATAAAAGATAGGGAGGAGGGACTTGGGGGAGGGGCGTCGGAAATGTGATAGGTGGAAAGAGGTCAAGGTGAGGGTGATAGGACAGACCTGGAGTACTGTGTGCAGATTTAGTTTCCTTAATTAAGAAAGGATGTACTGGCACTGGAGGGGGTGCAGAGGAGGTTCACTAGGTTGATTCCGGAGTTGAGGGGATTGGCTTATGAGGAGAGGCTGAGTAGACTGGGATTATAGTCATTGGAATTCAGAAGAATGAGGGGGGCGGATCTTGTATAAACATATAAAATTATGAAGG
>NW_025212902.1:21739-24854 GCF_004010195.1 Chiloscyllium plagiosum
GGTCTGGGAGATGATGGTTTGGTGGTGGGAGGTGGGGTCATGGTCAAGGGGGCAGTAGGAGGAGGTATCTGCGAGCTGGCGTTTGGCCTCAGCGGTGTAGAGGTCGGTGCGCCAAACTACTACCGCGCCTCCCTTGTCTGCTGGTTTGATAGTGAGGTTGGGGTTGCAACGGAGGGAGTGGAGGGCTGCGCGTTCCGAGGGTGAGAGGTTGGAGTGGGTGAGAGGGGTGGGGGAGTTCAGGTGGCGGTTAATATCGCGGCGGCAGTTGGATATGAACAGGTCGAGGGCAGGTAGGAGGCCAGCACGGGGTGTCCAGGTGGATGGGGTGTGTTGGAGGCGGGAGAAGGGGCCGTCAGAGGGTGGGCGGGAGTCTTGGTTAAAGAAATAGGCGCGGAGGCGAAGGCGGCGGAAGAATTGTTCAATGTCATGCCGCGTGTTGAATTCATCAATCCGGGAGCGTAGGGGAATGAAGATGAGGCCTCTGCTCGGGACTGATCTTTCATCCTCAGAGAGGGGTAGGTCTGGAGGGATAGTGAAAACACGGCAGGGATGGGAGCGAGGACCTGGTGTGGGGCTGGAGCTGGGTGTAGGGGCGGGGTTAGGCCTGGGGGCGGGGACGGAGATCGGCGTGGGGGCGGGATTGTGATTGTGTGATTGTGGGCAGAGTCAGGTAGATATTTCTGATGGTGGGCAGAGTCAGATAGATATGTCTGATAGTGGACAGAGTCAGATAGATATGTCTGATGGTGGACAGAGTCAGATAGATATGTCTGATGGTGGATAGATTCAGATAGATATGCCTGATTGTGGGCAGAGTCAGATAGATATCTCCGATGGTGGGCAGAGTCAGGTTGATATGTCCGATAGTGGGCAGAGTGAGATAGATATGACCGATGGTGGACAGTGTCAGATAGATATTTCTGATGGTGGGCAGAGTCAGACGATATGTCTGTCGGGGGACAGAGTCAGATAGATACGTCCGATGGTGGACAGAGTCAGATAGATATGTCCGATGGTGGACAGAGTCAGATGGATTTGTCCGATGGTGGGCAAAGTCAGATAGATATTTCTGATGGTGGGTAGAGTCAGACAGATATGTCCGATGGTGGGCAGAGTCAGATAGATATGTCCGATGTTGGACAGAGTCAGATAGATATGTCCGATAGTGGGCAGAGTGAGATAGATATGTCCGATGGTGGGCAGAGTCAGATAGATATGTCTGATAGTGGACACATTCAGGTAGATATGTCCGATGTTGGACAGAGTCAGATAGATATGTCTGATGGTGGACAGAGTCAGATAGATATGTCTGATAGTGAATACATTCAGGTAGATATGTCCGATGGTGGACAGAGTCAGATAGATATGTCCGATGGTGGGCAGAGTCAGATAGATATGTCTGATAGTGGACACATTCAGGTAGATATGTCCCGATGGTGGACAGATTCAGATAGATATGTCCGATGGTGGACAGAGTTAGATAGATATGTCTGATGGTGGACAGAGTCAGATAGATATGTCTGATAGTGGGCAGAGTCAGACAGATATGTCTGATGGTGGACACAGTCAAATAGATATGTCCGATGGTGGGCAGAGTTAGATGGATATGTCTGATGGTGGATAGATTCAGATAGATATGTCCGATGGTGGACAGAGTCAGATAGATATGTCTGATGGTGGATAGAGGAGAAAGTGAGGTCTGCAGATGCTGGAGATCAGAGCTGGAAATGTGTTGCTGGAAAAGCGCAGCAGGTCAGGCAGCATCCAGGGAACAGGAGAATCGACGTTTCGGGCATAAGCCCTTCATTCCTGAAGAAGGGCTTATGCCCGAAACGTGGATTCTCCTGTTCCCTGGATGCTGCCTGACCTGCTGCGCTTTTCCAGCAACACATTTCCAGCTGATGGTGGATAGATTCAGATAGATATGTCTGATTGTGGGCAGAGTCAGATAGATATGTCCGATGGTGGACAGAGTCAGATAGATATGTCCGATGGTGGACAGAGTCAGATAGATATGTCCGATGGTGGACAGATTCAGATAGATATGTCCGATGGTGGACAGAGTCAGATAAATATGTCTGATGGTGGACAGATTCAGATAGATATGTCCGATGGTGGACAGAGTCAGATAGATATGTCCGATGGTGGGCAGAGTCAGATAGATATGTCTGATGGTGGACAGAGTCAGATAGATATGTCTGATAGTGGACACATTCAGGTAGATATGTCTGATGGTGGACAGAGTCAGATAGATATGTCCGATGGTGGACAGAGTCAGATAGATATGTCCGATTGGGGACACAGTCAGATAGATATGTCTGACGGTGGACAGATTCAGATAGATATGTCCGATGGTGGACAGAGTCAGATAGATATGTCTGATAGTGGACACATTCAGGTAGATATGTCCGATGGTGGACAGAGTCAGATAGATATGTCTGATGGTGGACAGAGTCAGATAGATATGTCCGATGGTGGGCAGAGTCAGATAGATTTGTCTGATGGTGGACAGAGTCAGATAGATATGTCTGATAGTGGACACATTCAGGTAGATATGTCTGATGGTGGACAGAGTCAGATAGATATGTCTGATGGTGGACAGAGTGAGATAGATATGTCCGATGGTGGGCAGAGTGAGATAGATATGTCCGATGGTGGACAGAGTGAGATAGATATGTCCGATGGTGGACAGAGTGAGATAGATATGTCCGATGGTGGGCAGAGTCAGATAGATATGTCCGATGGTGGGGCAGAGTCAATAGATATGTCTGATGGTGGACAGAGTGAGATAGATATGTCCGATGGTGGGCAGAGTCAGATAGATATGTCCGATGGTGGGCAGAGTCAGATAGATATGTCTGATGGTGGACAGAGTGAGATAGATATGTCCGATGGTGGGCAGAGTCAGATAGATTTGTCTGATGGTGGACAGAGTCAGATAGATATGTCCGATGGTGGACAGAGTCAGATAGATTTGTCTGATGGTGGATAGATTCAGATAGATATGTCTGATTGTGGGCAGAGATGGAAATGTGTTGCTGGAGAAGCGCAGCAGGTCAGGCAGCATCTAGGGAACAGGAGAATCGACGTTTCGGGCATTAGCCCTTCTTCAGGA
>NW_025212902.1:27068-29362 GCF_004010195.1 Chiloscyllium plagiosum
TTAGATTACTTACAGTGTGGAAACAGGCCCTTCGGCCCAACAAGTCCACACTGACCCGCCGAAGCGTAACCCACCCATACCCCTACATTTACCCCTTTACCGAACACTACGGGCAATTTAGCATGGCCAATTCACCTGACTTGCACATCTTTGGAGTGTGGGAGGAAACCGGAGCACCCGGAGGAAACCCACGCAGACACGGGGAGAATGTGCAAACTCCACACAGTCAGTCGCCTGAGGCGGGAATTGAACCCCGGTCTCTGGCGCTGCGAGGCAGGAGTGCTAATCACTGTGCCACCGTGCCGCCCACAGTAGACAGTTTAGTACTGTCTCATTGAGAACAGTCCAGGAGTTTAGTACTGTCTCATTGAGAACAGTCCGGGAGTTTAGTACTGTCTCATTGAGAACAGTCCAGGAGTTTAGTGCTGTCTCATTGAGGTCAGTCCAAGAGTTTACTACTGTCTCATTGTGAACAGTCCGGGAGTTTAGTACTGTCTCATTGAGAACAGTCCGGGTGTTTACTACTGTCTCATTGAGTACAGTCCTGGGAGTTTTGTACTATCTCATTCAGAGTCAGGTACCAGAGTGTCAGTATTTCTGACTGTCCCCATTTTGTATGTCAGCCAGGGCTCCCTGTTTGGATCGGATTAACCGCCCCAGTTAAGAAACTCATATTCTATTACATCCAGCTGGCAGACCTCATTACAATCACTACAATTCCCCTCAACCTGAGGACAAGAATGACAAGTGTAATTATGTTGAGCTCAGTGACCAAAGTTCCACTGAGTATATGCAGTCAGTGCAAAGTCCACTGACCACATTGGTTCACAGAACAGTTTGAGCTGGGAGAGCACTGAGCTTTCAATAAAATAATTGAGAATCTGAAAAAAGATTCTGCTTCACCAATCAACTAACAGCTGACAGTGACAGAAGATGTCCAAAGTGATCAAAACTTGAGGGATATCAGCTCTATGTCCAAGGCTTGGTTGAAATGAAGACACATCATGGACCATCAAGGATGCTGCAAAAAAAGAGAGACCAATTGGAAAGAGATTGATCAATTTTGAAATCCAGGTTACTGTAAGAAAGAAGGTTCTAGTTTCAACAGCACAGCTATCTTTCGTGATGGACAGTCACAAGATCATCCAGGTAATATCAATACCAACATTTACAAAGAATGATGTCCTCTGTGAAGGACATACATGAGATGTATATCTCCAGCGTAGAAATGGCATTAAGATCAGAACCAAAGTCAATAATCCATAAGCCAAGGTCAGTCCAAGAGTTTACTACTGTCTCATTGTGAACAGTCCAGGAGTTTAGTACTGTCTCACCTGTTCTGGAAGAATAGGGAAACCCCCAAATGCTCAAATTGTGAAGTTAGACATGGAGGGAGGACGGGTAATGGTAAATGTAAACTACTCATGCGTATGATTGTATAACGAGTTAACTAAGGGTAGAAATCTTGGGGTGGGTTTTGGGGGGAGATGTTGCACAACGTACCGGCTCTGAAAAAGTTGAGGTATGAGCCAGACTGATAACCACCCAGTCTGATGATGTCACGCAAATTCTGAATGGAGAATTGATTGAACTCAGACATGGTCCCCTGGTGGAGACAGGCAGCTCTTTTCTTGCCTCCTGTTAGAAATAGTTAAAACGTCCAAGAGTTAATGTAACCTTTACACAAGTGCTGTTCTTATCAAGTCATAGAGTCATACAGCACAGAAATAGACCCTTTGGTCCAACCAGTCCATGCCAACCATTGTCCCAAACTAAACTAGTCCCATCTGCCCTGTTCCTTCTACTCTATGCTAAGACGTATCCATAGTCCATCCTCCAATCGAGACTAATAAGCAGTCTCTTACACCAGCATAAGAAGGAGGATTGATGACAGCACTCCAATCACTTGTAATTCACCAATGGCTGGTACTCAGACGTTGTTAGGTAATACAGCAAATTCCATAGAGTAAGTCTTTATCCGATTTTCATTCATGGCAGTACTACATTCTATTACTTGTAACAATGATTTTTCTCTCTATAAATAAATAATTAGTGCTTATGAAGGACAAGAACTGAGCATCTGTAAGATGCTGTGGGCGATTGTCTGCAGTATAATTGTATTCTATTGCAATCTATAATCTCATGGCCTGACACATTGCCAAATCCTCCATCACCATCAAGCCAAAGACCAACCCGGGTTCAATGGGGAGGATAGGAGGGCAGTTTAGAACAAGACACTGATATTGTGAAGCTGCGGACAGGTGCTGTCTGTTCCCCTCAACACTGTGAGGTGT
>NW_025212903.1:0-19598 GCF_004010195.1 Chiloscyllium plagiosum
TGTGCTTTGAAGATGTGGACAGGCTTTCAGGAGACAGCAGGTGACTTACAGAATTCCCAATCTCTGTGTTGAATAATAATGAGATGATTTTGAAAGATCACAATCACAGCAGCTCATGGTTGTGAGAAGGGATCGTACACAGATGGGCCAGGCAAGGACTGTCAATTGCCTCTATTGCATGGCTATCTGGTGTTAAGGAGAGAAGCTGTTTTACAGAAGCTGTGGGGATAACTGCAGTCACATTGCTTCATATTCAGGTTATCAGTGACATTCAGCTTTCAAGCGTCTGGTATAAAAAGGACAAACAGTAACAGTCAGGTGTAATCTCAGCCTGGGGCTTAGTGTAGACTGTTAGTGAATATAGAAACACAGACTGTTAGTGAATATAAAAACACAGACTGTTAGTGAATATAAAAACACAGACTGTTAGTGAATATAGAAACACAGACTGTTAGTAAATATAAAAACACAGAACGTTAGTGAATATAGAAACTCTGACAGATAATGAATACAGAAACACAGACATAGTGAATATAGAAACATAGCCTGTTACTAAATACAGAAACACAGAATGTTAGTGGATTTAGAAACTCAGACTGTTAGTGAATATAGAAACACACACAGACAGGAAATAGAGAAACACAGAATGTTAGTGAACATAAAAACACAGAAGAGAAAATGCTGGAAAATCTCAGCAGGTCTGGCAGGATCTGTAAGGAGAGAAAAGAGCTGAAGTTTCGAGTCTAACTGACCCTTTGTCAAAGCTAAAAAAAGGGAGAAATAGGGAGGCATTTATACTAGGCTGAGAGAAGGTGAGTTATGGCTCCAGAAGTAAAGGTAGCAATAAAGAGGTGATAATGATCCTTTGCTACCCTTCTCCCTTGTTTTCCATTTTGCCTCTGCTTCACCCATCCCCCCCCCATCCCCCACATATTTTGTCACATAGCACTGGCTTCAGCCTTGGTCATTCCCAGCTCCTAATCTCCCTATAGTCTCTCCATGCACTGTCATTATCACCTCTTTATTGCTACCTTTGCTTCTGGAGCCCTGACTCACTTTCTCTCATTTGGATTGGTGGCGCAGGAAGAGCACAGCAGTTCAGGCAGCATTCGAGGAGTCACCTTCTCTCAGCCTAGTATAAATACCTCCCTATTTCTCCCTTTTTTTAGCTTTGACAAAGGGTCAGTTAGACTTGAAATGTGAGCTCGTTTCTCTCCTTACAGATGCTGCCAGACTGCTGAGATTTTCCAACATTTTCTCTTTTGGTTTCAGATTCCAGCATCCGCAGTAATTTGCTTTTATATAGAAACACAGGGCTGTTAGTGAAAATATAAATACAGACAGTTAGTGAACATAGAAGCACAGACTATTAGTGAATGTAGAAACACAGACAGTTAGTGAATCTAGAAACAAAGATTGTTAGTGAACATTGAAACACAATGTTAGTGAATATATAAACACAGGCTGGTCATGAATGTAGAAACACAGACAGTTAGTAAATATTGAATCACAGGGTGTTAGTGAATATAGATACATGGACTGATAGATTCTCTACAGTGTGGAATCAGGCCCTTCGGCCCAACAAGTTCACACTGACCCTCCGAAGAGCAACCCATCCAGACCCATTCCCCTACATTTTACCCCTGACTAACACACCTAACACTATGGGCAATTTAGCATGGCCAATTCACCTAACCTGCACATCTTTACTGTGGGAGGAAACCAGAACACCCAGATGAAACCCATGCAGACACGGGGAGAATGTGCAAACTCTACATAGTTGCCCAAGGTAAGAATTGAACCTGGGTCCCTGGTGCTGTGAGGCAGCAGTACTAACCACTGAGCCATTGTGCCGCCATTAGTGAACATAGAAACACAGACAGGTCATGAATACAGATACACAAATTGTTAGTGAATATAGAAACACAGACAGTTAGTGAATATAGAAAGGAAGAATGTTATTGAATATAGAAACATAGACTGTTAGTGAATATGGAGACACAGACAGTTTTCAACTGTAGAAACTCAACTATTAGTGCATGTAAAAACACTGTAAATATTGAAACAGAGGCTGTTATTGAAAATAGATACACAGATTGTTTGTAAATATATAAACACAGACAGTTAGTTAATATAGAAAAATAGGCTGTTAGTGAATATAGAAACACAGAGTGTTAGTGAGTGTAGAATCACAGACTGTTAGTGAATATAGAAACACACACAGTAAGCAGAGAAACACAGAATGTTAGTGAATATAGAAACACAGGCTGTTTGTAAACATAGAAACACAGACTGTTGGTGAATATAGAAACGCAGGCTGTTAGTGAAAATACAAACAGACAGTTAGTGAATATAGAAGCACAGACTGTTGGTGAATATCCAAACACAGACTGTTAGTGAATGTACAATGCAGACAGTTAACGAATATAGAAACAAAGATTGTTAGTGAACATCGAAACACAATGTTAATGAATATAGAAACACAGAGTGTTAGTGAATATATAAACACAGGTTGGTCATGAATGTAGAAACACAGGCAGTTAGTGAATGTTGAATCATAGAGAGACAGTGAACATAGAAACATAGACTCTTAGTGAATATTGAATCACAGGCTGTTAGTGAATATAGAAACAGATAGCTTTCAACAGTAGAAACTCAACTATTAGTGCATGTAGAAGCACAGCTAGTTAGTGAAAATTGAAACAGAGGCTGTTGGTGAAAATAGATACGCAGATTGTTAGTGAATATATAAACACAGACAGTTAGTGAATATAGAAACACAGACTGTGATGAACACAGAAACACAGAGTGTCAGTGAATATAGAAACACAGACTGTTAGTGAATATACAAACACAGACAATAAATATAAAAACATAGAGTGTTAGTGAATAGAAATGCAGACTGTTAGTAAATATAGAAACATAGACTGTTAATGAATTTAGAAACATAGACTGTCAGTGAATATAGAAACACAGAATGGTCGTGTGAATAGAAACGCAGACTGTTAGTGAACATAGCAACACATATTGTCAGTGAACCGACAAATGCAGAATGTGAGTGAATATAAAAACACAAACTGGTAGTGAAAATAGAAAGACAGACTGTCAGTGAACATAGAAACATAGACTGTTAGTGAATAGGAGAAAGTAAGGACTGCAGATGCTGGAGATCAGAGCTGAAAATGTGTTGTTGGAAAAGTGAAGCAGGTCAGGCAGCATCCAAGGAGCAGGAGAATCGACGTTTCGGGCATGAGCCCTTCTTTGGGAATCCTAAAGAAGGGCTCATGCCCGAAACATCGATTCTCCTGCTCCTTGGATGCTGCATGACCTATTAGTGAATATACAAACACAGTCTGTTAGTGAATATAGAAAGACAGACTGCTGGTGAATGTAGAAACATAGACTGTTAGTGAATGTAGAAACACAGAGTGTTAGCGAATATCGAAACAGAGACTGTTAATGAATATAAAAGCATAGACTGTTTGTGAAAATAGAAACACAGGCTGTAAGTGAATATAAAACCACAGATTGTTAAATGAATATATAAACATAGACAGTTAGTTGAATATAGAAACACAGACTGTTGGTGAATATAGAAGCATAGACTGTTAGTGAATTTAGAAACACAGGCTGTCAGTGAATATAGAAACATAGACTGTTAGTGAATATAGAAACATAGACTGTTACTGAAAATGGAAACATAGACTGTCAGTGAATATGGAACAGAGACTGTCAGTGTATATAGAAACAGAGACCGTAAGTGAATATCGAAGTATAGACTGTTGGTGAAAATAGAAACGCAGACTGTTAGTGAATATATAAACACAGACTGTTGCTGCATGCAGTAACACAGACCATTAGTGAATATAGAAACATGGACTGTTAGTGAATATAGAATTAGGGAATTGTTAGTGAAGGTAGGAACACAGAATGTTAGGCAATACAGAAACACAGACTGCTGATGAACAAAGAAACACAGGCTGTCAGTGAATATAGAAACACAAACTGTTAGTGAATATGGAAAATCAGACAGAAAGTGAGTATAGAGACACAGACAGTTTTTGAAAATAGAAAAGCAGACTGTTCAGTGCATATAGAAACATGGACTGTTAGTGAATATAGGCTTTCAGAACTGTGAGTGAATTAAGAAATACAGAATGTTAGTGAATATAGAAACCCAGACTGTGAGTGAGTATAGAAACACAGAATGTTCGTGAAGACAAAAAACACAGACTCTGAGTGAGCACAGAAACACAGATTGTCACTGAATATAGAAGCACACAGAGTCCGTGAATACAAAAACACATACATTTAGTGAATATAGAAACACAGTCTGTTAGTGTTCATAGAAACACAGATTGTCAGTGAACACACAAATACAGAATATTAGTGAATATAGAAACAGAGAATGTACATGAATATTGATACACAGACTGTCAGTGAACATAGAAACACAGACTGTTAGTGTATATACAAACACAGAGTGTTAGTGAATATATAAACACATTGTTACTGAATATAGAAACACAGATAGCTGGTGAATATAGAAACATAGAATGTTAGTTAATTTAGAAACAGAGACAGTCAGTGAATATAGAAACGGAATGGTAGTGCAAATGGAAACATAGAGTGTTAGTGAATCTCGAAACATAAACTATTAGTGAATATAAAAACACAGACTGTTAGTGAATATCGATAAACAGACTGTTAGTGAATATAGAAACACAGACTGTTAGTGAATATACAAACACAGACCATTAGTGAATATAGATAAAGAGACTGTTAGTGAATATAGAAACATAGACAGTTTTTGAATATATGAACAAGACTGGTGGTGCATATAGAAACACAAACCGTTAATGAATATAGAAACACAGACTGTCAGTGAATATTGAAAGACAGAGTGTTAGTGAATATACAAATAGAGATTGTCAGTGAATATAGAAGCACAGATAGTTAGTGGACATAGAAACACAGACTGTTACTGAATATAAAAACACAGATTGGTAGTGCGTATACAAACGCAGACTGTTAGCAAATATAGAAACACAGACAGTTAGTGTTCATAGAAACATGGATTGTCAGTGAACATACAAATGCAGAATGTTAGTGGGTATTGAAACACAGACTGTCAATGAACATAGAAACACAGACTGTTAGTGTATATACAAACACAGAGTGTTAGTGAATATAGAAACACAGACTGTTAGTGAACAGAGAAACACAGACTGCTGGAGAATATAGAATCATACACTGTTTGTGAAAATAGAAACGCAAACTGTAAGTGAATATATAAACATAGCCTGTTAGTGAATATAGAAACACAGACGGTCAGTGAATATAAAAACACAGAATGGCCGTGCGAATAGAAATGCAGACTGTTAGTGAATCTCGAAACGCAGACAGTTAGTGAACATAGAAACACATATTGTCAGTGAACTGACAAATGCAGAATGTGAGTGAATATAAAAACACAAACTGTTAGTGAATATAGAATCACAGCATTTTAGTGAATATAGAAACGCAGAATGTTAGTGAAAATAGAAACACAGACTGTTACTGACTAAAAAAAATTGTTAGTGAATACGGAAACACAGGCAGTACGTGAATATAAAAACACAGACATTTAGTGAATATATAAACACAGACAGTGTTAGTGAATACCGAAACACAGTCAGTGAAAACAGAAAGAGAGACTGTTAGTGCATATATAAACACAAACAGTGTGCGAATATAGAATCACAGAATGTTTGTGAATATAGACACACAGACTCTTAGTGAATGTAGAAACACAGAATGTCACTGTATATAGAATCACAGTGTCACTGAATACAGAAATACAAACAGTTAATGAATATAGGAACACAGACTATTCGTGAATATTGAAACACAGTTTGTTAATGAATATAGAATAATTGACGGTTAGTGAATACAGAAACACACACTGTTAGTGAATATAGAAAGACAAATGTTAGTGAACAGAGAAACACAGATTGTCAGTGAACATACAAATGCAGAATGTTAGTGAATATGGAAACAAAGACAGTTAGTGAATATGGAAACACAGGCTGTCAGTGAATATAGAAACACAGACCACTAGTGAATATTGAAACATGGACTGTTAGTGAATGTAGAATTACAGAACCGTTAGTGAACGTAGAAACACAGGCTGTTAGTAAATACAGAAACACAGACTGTCAGTGAATATTTTTTAAAATAGAAAAACAGACTGTTTCTGCCTATAGAAAGACAGACCATTGGTGAATATAGAAACTTGGACTGTGAGTGAATATCAAATTGCAGACCTGTTAGTGAATGTAGAAACACAGATTGTAAGTGAATATAGAAACACAGAGTGTTAGTGAAAATAGAAACACAGGCTCTTAGTGAACATGGAAACACAGATGGTTACTGAATATAGAAACACACATAGTTCATGAATACAGAAACACAGACTGTCAGTGAATATATAAACAAGGACAATTAGTGAATATAGAAAAGCAGTCCGTTAGTGAATATAGAAACATGCACTGTTAGTGAATACACAACCACCAGCAGTCAGTGAATACAGAAACAGAGACAGTTAGTGAATATATAAACACAGACAGTTAGTGAATGTACAAACACAGACAGTTGTTGATTATAGAAACACAGACTGTTAGTGAAAAATAGATACACAGAGAGTTAGTGAATGTAGAAACACAGATTGTTAGTGAATACAGAAACGCAGACTGTTAGTGAATATAGAAACACTGACTGTTAGTGAACATAAAAAGATAGAGTGTTAGTGAATATAGAAACACAGACTGCTGGTGAATATAGAAACATAAACAGTAAATACAAAAACATAGACTGTTAGTGAATATAGAATCATGGACTGTTAGTGAATATACAATCACAGAACTGTTAGTGAATGTTGAAACACAGAATTTTAGTGAATGTACAAACACAGTCTTTTAATGGATATAGAAATGCATAACGTTAGAGAAAATAGAAACACAGAGTGTTATTGACAATACAAAAACAAACTGTTACTGAATGTCGAAACACACATGGTTAGTGAACACAGAAACACAGACAGTTAGTGAATATATAAACACAGATAGTAAGTGAATATAGCATTTATAGTGGTTTGTCTCTGCCGCTTCCGGTTGTCAGTTCCAGCTGTCCGTTGCAGTGGTCGGTATATTGGGTCCAGGTTGATGCGCTTATTGATAAAATCTGTGGATAAGTGTCATGCCTCTAGGAATTCCCTGGCTGTTCTCTGTTTGGCTTGTCCTATAATAGTAGTGTTGTCCCAGTCGAACTCATGTTGCTTGTCATCTGCGTGTGTGGCTACTAAGGATAGCTGGTCGTGTTGTTTCCTGGCGAGTTGGTGTTCATGAACATAGAAACATAGACTGTTAGTGAAAATAGAAACACAGACTGTTACTGACTACAGAAACACACACTGTTAGTGAATACAGAAACACAGACAGCAAGTGAACATAGAAACACAGACTGTTAGTGAACATAGAAACACAGACTGTTATTGAATATAGAAACACAGACAGTTAGTGAACATAGAAACACAGATTGTCAGTGAACATACAAATGCAGAATGCAACTGAATATAGAAACGCAGTATGTTCATGAATATAGAAACACAGACTATTAGTGAATATAGAATTATAGATTGCTGGTGAATATAGAAACACAGACTGTTAGTGAACATAGAAACACAGACTGTAAGTGAATATATAAACACAGACTGTTTTCAAAGGAGGTAACACAGACTTTAGTGCATATAGATAAACAAACTGTTAGTGAATACAGAAGCAGGGAGTATGAGAGAATATAGAAACACAGACTTTTAGTGAATAAACAAACACAGAATGTTAATGAATAAAGAAACACAGTCAGTGAATATAGAAACACAGACGGTTCGTGAATGTAGAAATACAGACAGTTAGTGAATATAGAAATGCAGACTGTTAGTGAATATAGAAATGCAGACTGTTAGTGAATATAAAAACACAGACTGTTAGTGAATATAGAAACAAGAGACTGTCAGTGAATATTGAAACACAGACAGTGAGCATAGGAACACAGGCTGTTAGTGAATATCGAAACGCAGGCTGTTAGTGAAAATAGAAACACAGACTGTTAGTGAATACAGAAACACAGACAGTCAGTGAATATCAAAACACAGACAGTTAGTTAATATATAAAGACAGAGAGTAGGTGAATATAGAAACACACACTGTTAGTGAATATCGAAACACAGACAGTCAGTGAATACAGAAAGAGGGACAGTTAGTGAATATATAAACACAAACAGTTTGTGAATGTAGAATTACAGAATGTTAGTGAATATAGACACACAGACTCTTAGTGAATATAGAAATACAGAACGTTAGTGAATGTAGCAACACACAGTGTCACTGAATACAGAAACACAAACAGTTAATGAATATAAAAAAACAGACAGTTAGTGAATGTAGAAACACAGTCTGTTAGTGGTTATTGAAAGACAGAGCATTAGTGAATATACAAACACAGATTGTCAGTGAATATACAAACGCAGAATGTTAGTGAATATAGAAACAGAATGTTCGTGAATATAGAAACACGGACTGTTCGTGAATATACGAACAGACTGTTAGTGAATATATAAACACAGACTGTTGATGAATATAGAAACATAGACTCTTAGTGAACATAGAAACACAGACTGTTAGTGAATATATAAACACAGACTGTTAAGTGAATATATAAAGATAGACTGTTAGTGAATATAGAAACACAGACTGCTGGCGAATATACAAACTTCGACTGTCAGTGAATATAGAAACATTGAATGGTCGTGAATATGGAAGCAAAGGCTGTTAGTGAATATAGAAACACACTATCTCCCCACCCTACCTCTTGCAAAAATGCCATCCCGTATTCCCAATTCCTCCGCCTCCGCCGTATCTGCTCCCAGGAGGACCAGTTCCACCACAGAACACACCAGATAGCCTCCTTCTTTAGAGACCGCAATTTCCCTTCCCACAAAGGGAAATTTGCCTCCCCAGAATCTGGTTTCCAGCATCTGCAGTCATTGTTTTTACCTCTATAATAAGTATCAAGTCAAACTGTTGTCCAAGTTTCCCCTTAAGAGCAAAGGTTATGTGTGACTCAAAGTATCAACTGGCTGTTTAAGTATTGTGTCATTACATAATAAATTCTCTTAATTTATTACACCAAAACTACTGTTTTCCAATTTTTTTGTCTGGTCAAGAAACTAGCAGAATCTTAAAATTTGAACTTATTGTCCAGATATTAGAGTACAAAAATAAAGCCTTGCTACTGTTTAACAACACTTAGACTACAGATTTAATGCAGCATGAGGTTTTGGTACAACTCTAGAATCATAGAATCCCTCCAGTGTGGAAGCCGGCCATTCAGCCTATTAAGTCCATATCGATCTTCCGAAGAGCATTCCACCCAGACCCATGTCCTTACCCTATCGCTGTAATGCTGCATTTTCCATGGCTAATCCACTGAGCCTGCACATCACATGGGTAAAGGAGAGAATATAGGAAGCTAGGCAGGAATTTTAAGAAGTAGGTCCCCAATGGTAGTTTTAGTTGGATGACTCCCAATGCCACGAGCTACTGAGGGTAGCAGTAGGAGGATAGAAGAAATAAATGCATGGCTGAGGAGTGGGATTTACATTTTTGGATCATTGGAATCTCTTCTGGAGTAGAAGTGACCTGCATAAGAAAAATGGATTGCAGGACTAATATACTAATATGCCTGAAATGTCGATTTCGAAGCTCCTTGAATGCTGCCTGAACTGCTGTGCTCTTCCAGCACCACTAATCCAGAACCTGTTGGTGAATATAGACATGTAGACTGTAAGTGAATATAGAAACACAGTCTGTCTGTGAATATGGAAACAGACAGTTTCTGAGTAAAGAAACACAGACTTTGAGTGAATATAGAAACACATACAGTTAGTGATTATGGAAACACAGACCGTTTGTGAATATAGAAACAAAGACTGTCAGTGAATATACAAACACAGACTGTTCACGATTATAGAAAGACAGACTGTTCATGAATATAGAATCACAGACTGTTAGCGAAGGTAGAAAGACAGATATTTCGTGAATATAGAAACACAGTCAGTGAATATAGAAACACAGACCGTTGGTGAATATACAAACACAGGTAGTTAGTGAACATCGAAACACTGACTGTCAGTGAATATAGAAACACAGACTGTCAGAGAATGTAGAAACACAGGCTCTTAATGAATATGCAAACACACAGTTCATGAACATGGAAACACAGAATTTTAGTGAACATAGAAAGACAGCCTTTTAGTGAATATAAAAACACAGACAGCCAGTGAACACAGACTGTTAGTGAATATCGAAGCACAGATTGTCAGAGAATATAGAAACACAGACTCTCCGTGAATATACAACCAAAACTGTTAGTCAATATAGAAGCACAGATTGTTAGTGAATATACAAACACAGGCTGTTAGTGAACACAGAAATATAGACTGTTAGTGAATATAGAAACACAGAATGTTAGTGCATTAAGAAGTATGGACTGTTAGTGAATATAGAAAGACAGATAGTTCGTGAATATAGAAACATAGACTGCTGATGAACACACAAACACAGAGTTTTAGTGAAGAGAGAAACACAGGCTGTAGTGAAAATACATACACAGACTGTTGGTGGATGTGCAAACACAGACAGTTAGTGAACATAGAATCACAGACCATGAATACAAAGACACAGACAATTTGTGAATATAGATACACAGTTAGTGAATATAGAAACACAGAGAGTCAGTGAATATGGAAACACAGGCTATTAGTGAATATAGAAACACAGACAATTAGTGAACCCAGAAACAGAGAATGTTAGTGAACATAGAAACACAGATTGTTAGTGAATATAGGAACATAGACTGGGAGTGAATATGCAATCACAGACAGTCAGTGAATATACAAACACAGACATTTATTGAATATAGAAACAAATATTGTTCCTGAATATAGAAACACAGACTGTTAGTGGATTTGGAAACACAGACTGTTAGTGGATTTGGAAACACAGACTGTTAGTGGATTTGGAAACACAGATTGTTCATGAATCTAGAAAGACAGGCTGTTATTGAACATACAAACGCAGACTATTAGTGAATTTGGAAACGCAGGGTATTAGTGAAAATAGATACACCAACTATTAGTGAATATACAAACACAGACAGTTAAGGAATATAGAAACACGGACAGTGAATATAAAAACATGGACCGTTAATGAATATAGAAATACAAACTGTTAGTGAAAATAGAAAGGCAGAATGTTAGAGAGCATAGAAAAACAGACTGATACTGAATATAGAAACACAGACTGTTAATGAAAATCAATACATAGACTGTTGGTGAATATGCAAACACAGACAGCTTGTGAATAGAGAAACATAGGCAGTGAATATAGAAACACAGACTGTTAGTGAATGTAGAAACACAGACAGGTAGTGAGTGTAGAAACACAGACTGTTCATGAATGTACAAACGCAGACTGCAAGTGAATATAGAAACACGGTCTGTCAATGAATATAGAAACACAGACAGCTAGTTTAAAAAGAAATACAGACTGTTTGTGAATATAGAAACACTGGCTGTTCATGAATATAGAAGCACAGGCTGTTAGTAAATATAGAAACATAGACTGGTTGTGGAAATAGAAACATAGAACATTTTCAAAGGTCAAAGCACAAACTTTTAGGGCACATAGAAGCAAAGACCATTAGTGAATTTAGAATCATGAACTCTTAGTGGATATAGATACACAGACAGTGGATGGATACACATGTATAGACTGTTAACAAATCTAGATGTACACACTGTCAGTAAATATAGAAACACAGACTGTTTGTGACTATAGAAACATAGACTGTTAGTGATTATAGAAACACAGGCCGTTAGTGAACATTGAAATGCAGACTATTAGTGAATATTAAAACGTAGACTGGTAGTGGACATAGAAACACAGACTGTTCATGAATGTAGAAATGCAGACTGTTAATGAATATAAAAACACAGACTGTTAGAGAATATAGAAATATAGACAGATAGTGATTATAGAAACACAGGCTATTAGTGAATGTAGACACACAGACTGTTAATGAATAACGAAACACAGACTGTTAGTGAAAATAGAAGTATGGGCTGTTAATGAATATGGATACACAGGCTGTTAGTGAATATACAAACACAGACATTTCGTGAATATAGAAACATAGACTGTTAGTGAATATACAAATGCAGACTGTTCGTAAATATAGCAACACAGACTGTTAGTGAATATACAAACACAGACATTTATTGAACAGAGAAACACAGATTGTTAGTGAATATAGAAACACAAACTGTTAGTGGATTTAGAAACACAGATTCTTCATGAATATAGTAAGACAGGCTGTTAGTGAACATACAAACAGATTATTAGTGAATATGGAAACACAGGCTATTAGTGAACATAGAAACATAGACAGTTAGTGAATGTAGAAACACAGACAGTTAGTGAATTTAGAAACAGAGACTGTTCATGAATATAGATAGGCAGACTGCAAGTGAATATAGATACAAGGTCTATCAATGAATATAGAAACACAGACAATTAGTCAAAAAAGTAACACAGAATGCTTGTGAGTATAGAAACACAGACAATGAATATAGAAACACACATTGTTAGTGAATTTAGAAACATAGACTGGTAGTGAAAATAAAAACATAGACTGTTAGTGAATGTAGAAACACAGACAGTTTTCAAAAGTAGAAACACAGTCTTTTAATGCACATAGAAACAAAGACCATTTTTGAATATAGAATCATGGACTCTTAGTGACTAAAGATATACATACCATCAGTGAATTAGAAACACAGACTGTTCATGAATATAGAAACACAGACTGTTAATGAATATAGAAAGACAGACAGTTAGTGATTAGAGAAATATGGGCTGTTAGTGAATATACGAACACAGACATTTAGTGAATATGGAAGCACAGACTGGTAGTGAATGTACAATCACAGACTGTTAGTGAATATTGAAACGCAGACTGGTAGTGAACATAGAAACGCAAACTATATACAAAAACAGATAGTGAATATAGAAAAGCAGTCTTGGAATACAGAAAAACAGACACTGAGAGAATATGTAAACACAGACAGTTAGTGAATATAGAAATGCAGACTGTTAGGGAATATAGAAATATAGACTGTTAGTGAATATAGAAACGCAGACTGTTAGTGAATATAGAACACAGACCATTAATGAATATAAAAACACAGACTGTTAGTGAATATAGAAACACAGATTGTTAGTGAATGTAGGAACACAGACTGTTAATGAATAAAGAAACAAAGACTGTTACTGATTACAGAAACATAGCCTGTTAGTGAATATAGAAGTATGGCTGTTAGTGAAAATACAAACATAGATATTTTGTGAATATAGAAACACAGACTGTTAGTGAATATACAAACACACACATTAATTGAATAGTGAAACACAATAGTGAAATTTGAAACACAAACTGTTAGTGGATTTGGAAACACAGATTGTTCATGAATATAGTAAGACAGGCAGTTAGTGAACATATAAATGCAGATTATTAGTGAATATGGAAACGCAGGTTATTAGTGAACATACAAATGCAGAAGGTTAGTGAGTATAGAAACACAGACAGTCAGTGAATATGGAAACACCGACTGTTAGTGAATATACAAACATGGACAGTTAGCGAATATAGAAACACAGTCAGTGAATATAAAAGCACAGACAGTTAATGAATATATAATCGCACACTCATAGTGAAAGTAGAAAGGTAGAATGTTAGTGAACATAGAAACACAGACTGATACTGAATATAGAAACACAATCTTAGTGAATATCGATACATAGACGGTTGGTGAATATGCAAACACAGACAGTTAGTGAATACAGAAACATAGACAGTGAATATAGAAACACAGACAATTAGTGAAAGTACAAACACAGACTGTTAGTGAAATTAGAAACAGAGACTGTTCATGAATATAGAAATGCAGACTGCAAGTGAATATAAAAACACGGCCTTTCAAAGTTTGTCAAAAAAGTAACACAGTCTGTTTGTGGATATAGAACCACAGACTGTTAGTGAATACAGAAACATGGACAGTCAGTAAATATAGAATCACAGACTGCTGATGAATATAGAAACACAGACTGTTAGTGAATATAGAAGCACAGGCTGTTAGTGAATATAAAAACATAGACTGGTAGTGAAAGTAGAAACATAGACTGTTAGCGAATATAGAAACACAGAATGTTTTCAAAGGTAGAAATACAGTCTTTTAGTGCACAAAATAACAAACACCATTAGTGAATATAGATTCATGGACACTTAGTGAATATAGATACACAGACAATCCGTGAATATAGAAACATAGACTGTTAATGAATATAGAAAGACAGACTGTTAGTGATTATAGAAACACAGACTGTTAGTGTTTATAGAAACACAGACTGTGAGTGAATATAGAAATATGGGCTGTTAGTGATTATGGGTACACAGGCTGTTAATGAATATACAAACACAGACATTTAGTGAATATAGAAACACAGACTGACAGTGAATATACAATCACAGGCTGTTAGTGAATATCGAAGCCCAGACTATTAGTGAATATTGAAATGCAGACTGTTTACGAACATAGAAACACAAACTACATAGAAACACAATTAGTGAATATATAAATGCAGACTGTTAGCGAATATAGAAACATACACAGTCAGGGAATATAGAAAAACAGACACTGAGCGAATATGTAAACACAGACAGTTAGTGAATATAGAAACGCAGACTGTTAGTGAGTACAGAAACATAAACAGTTTGTGAATATAGAAACACGGACTGTTAGTGAATATAGAAACATAGACTGGCAGTGAAAGTAGAAACATAGACAGTCTGTGAATATAGAAACATAGACTGGTAGTGGATACACAGGCTGTTAGTGAATATACTAATGTAGACAGTCTGTGAATTTAGAAATACAGACTATTAATGAATATAGAAACACGCATTGTTAGTGAATATAGAAACACAGACTGTTAGTTAATATAGAAGCACAGGCTGTTAGTGTGTATTGATCACAGACCGTGAGTGAATATATAAACGCAGACTGTTAGTGAACATAGAAACACAACTGTTCATGAATATAAAAACACAGATGGTTCGTCAATATAGAAACACAGACTATTAATGAATATAAAAACACAGACTATTAGTGAATATAGAAACACAGCCTGTTAATGAATATAGAAACACAGACAGTTAGTAAATATAGAAAGGCATACTGTTAGTGAATAGAAAAAGACAGTCTATTAGCGAATATAGAAAGACAGAATTTTAGTGAATATAGAAACACAGACAGTCAGTGAATATACAAACACAGACTGTTAGTGAATATACAAACACAGACTGTTAGTGAACATAGAAATACAGAATTTTAGTGAATATAGAAGCACAGAATGTTTGTGCATAAAGAAATATGGACTCTTTGGTAATATAGAAAGACAGTTAGCGAATGTAGAAACACAGACAGATAGTGAATATGGAAATGCAAACTGTTAGTGTATATAGATGCACAGACTGCTGATGAATGCACAAACACAGAGTTTTAGTGACTAGAGAAACACAGGCTGCTAGTGAAAATAGACGCATAGACTGTTGGTACATATGCAAACACAGACAGTTAGTGAATATAGAAACACAGAACATGAATAGAAAGAAACAGATAGTGAATATGGAAACACAGACAGTCAGTGAATATAGAAATATAGACTGTTTGTGAATACAGAAACACAGGCAGTTCATGAACACAGAAACACAGAATGATAGTGAATCTCGAAAGACAGGCTGTTATTGAACATACAAATGCAGATTATTAGTGAATATGGAATTACAGGCTATTAGTGAACATAAAAACGTAGAATGTTAATGAATATAGAAACACAGAGTCTTAGTGAATATAGAAACACAGGCTGTTAGTGAAAATAGATATACTGACTGTTAGTAAATATACAAACACAGACAGTTAGTGAATATAGAAACACAGACAGTGAGTATGAAAACATGGACAGTTAATGAATATAGACTGCAGAATGTTAATGAAAATAGAAAGGCAGAATGTTAGTGAATGTAGAAACACAGACAGTTTTCAAAGATAGAAACAGATTTTTAGTGCACTTAGAAACAAAGACCGTTCGTGAATATAGAATCATGGACTCTTAGTGAATATAGATACACAGACAGGTAGAGAATATAGATACATAGACTGTTAGTGAATATAGATACACAGACAGGTAGAGAATATAGATACATAGACTGTTAGTGAATATAGAAACACAGACAGTTAGTGAATATAGAAACACAGACTGTTAGTGAATAAAGAAACACAGAACGTTAATGAATATAGAAACACAGACAGTTAGTGAATATAGAAACACAGAACGTTAATGAATATAGAAACACAGACTGTTAGTGAATATAGAAACACAGACTGTTAGTGAATATAGAAACACAGAACGTTAATGAATATAGAAACACAGAACGTTAATGAATATAGAAACACAGACTGTTAGTGAATATAGAAACACAGACAGTTTTCAAAGATAGAAACAGATTTTTAGTTCGCGAATATAGAATCATGGACTCTTAGTGAATATAGATACACAGACAGTTAGTGAATATAGATGCATAGACTGTTAGTGAATATAGATACACAGACAGTGAATATAGAAACACAGAACGTTAATGAATATAGAAACACAGACAGTTAGTGAATATAGAAACACAGACTGTTAGTGAATATAGAAACACAGAACGTTTATGAATATAGAAACACAGACTGTTAGTGAATATAGAAACACAGACTGTTAGTGAATAAAAAAACACAGAACGTTAATGAATATAGAAACACAGACTGTTAGTGAATGTAGAAACACAGAATGTTAATGAATATAGAAACACAGACTGTTAGTGAATGTAGAAACACAGACAGTTTTCAAAGATAGAAACAGACTTTTAGTGCACTTAGAAACAAAGACCATTCGCGAATATAGAATCATGGACTCTTAGTGAATATAGATACACAGACAGTTAGTGAATATAGATACATAGACTGTTAGTGAATTTAGAAACACAGACTGCTGATGAAAATACAGATGCAGACTGCAAGTGAATATAGAAACAGGGTCTGTCAGTGAACATAGAAAGACAGACTATTAGTGAATATAGAAACACAGGCTGTTAGTAAATATTGAAACATAGACTGGTAGTGAAAATAGAAATATAAATTGTTAGTGCATTTGGAAACACAGACAGTTTTCAAAGATAGAAACACAGACTTTTAGTGCACTTAGAAACAAAGACCGTTCGCAAATATAGAATCATGGACTCTTCGTGAATATAGATACACAGACAGTTAGTGAATATGGAAAAACAGACCGTTCGTGCATATAGAAGCACAGAATGCTTGTGAATATAGAATTACAGAACTGTTAGTGAATGTAGAAACACAGGATATTAGTGAATAAAGAAGACTGATTGTATGTGAAAAAAGAAATGCAGAATGTCAGCGAAAATAGAAACACAGACTGTTACTGATTATAGAAACATACACTGTTAGTGAATACAGAAACACGGACAGTCAGTGAACACAGAAATACGGACAGTTAGTGCGTGTATACACAGTTAGTAAATACAGAAAAACAGACAGTTAGTGAATATATTAACGCAGAAAATTAGTGAATATAGAAACACAGACTGTCAGTGAATATAGAAACATAGACTATTGGTGAAAGCAGAAACACAGACTGGTAGTGAATCCTGAATCACAGACAGCCAGTGAACACAGAGACACAGACAGTTAGTGAACATAGAAACACAATCGGTGAGTGAAAATAGAAACACAGACAGTTGGTGAATTTGGAACACAGAGAGTTAGCAAACATAGAATCACAGACGGTTAGTGAAAAGCGAAACACAGACTGTTAGTGAATATAGTTACACAGAAAGTTAGTGAATATAGAAACGTAGACTGTTAGTGAAAATTGAAACACTGTTCATGAATATAGAAACTCACTGTTTGTGAATACAGACATAGTCTGTTCGTGAATATAGAAATACAGGTAGTTTGTGAACATGGAAATGCAGACTGTTAGCGAACATGGAAAAGCAGACTATTAGTGAATATATAAACACAGACTGTAAATGAATGTAGAAACATAGACTCTTAGTGAATGTAGAAACACACATTTTTAATGAACATAAAAACATAGACTGTTCGTGAATATCAAAACACGGAATGTTAATGAATATAGAAATACAAACTGTTAGTGAACATAAAAATGCAGACTGTTCATGAATTTAGAAATGCAGAATATTAGTAAATATAGAAAACAGACAGTTAGTGAATATATTAACGTGGAGAGTTAGTTAATATAGAAACACAGACTGTCACTGAATATAGAAACATAGACTGTTAGTGAATGCAAAAACACAGATTGCTGATGAACATAGAAACACAGAATGTTAGTGAATGTAGAAACAGAGACTGTTAGTGAATTTGGAACACAGAGAGTTAGCAAACATAGAAACACAGATAGTCACTAAACACAGAGACACAGACAGTTAGTGAACATAGAAATAGAGACTGTTAGTGAACATAGAAACACAATCGGTGAGTGAATATAAAAACATGAACAGTTGGTAAATTTGGAACATAGACAGTTTGCAAATATAGAATCGCAGACAGTTAGTGAAAATCGAAACACAGACTGTTAGTGAATATAGATACGCAGTTAGTGAATATAGAAACATAAACTGTTAGTGAAAATCAAAACACAGTGTTCATGAAAATAGAAATTCACTGTTTGTGAGTACAGAGACATAGTCTGTTCATGAATATAGAAATACGGATAGTTTGTGAATATGGAAACGCAGACTGTTAGCGAACGTAGAAAAGCAGACGATTAATGAATATAGCAAAGGATATAGTTAAGGATAGCAAAGATGATTCTCCATAAGAGTGAGGGGGCAAGGTAGTTGTCATGGGGGACTTCAACTATCCAAATATTGACTGGGATCACTACAGTACGAGTACTATAGATGGGTCAGTTTTTGTCCAGTGTGTGCAGGAGGGCTTCCTGACACAGTATGTAGACAGGCCTACAATGGGCGAAGCCACTTTAGATTTAGTACTGGGTAACGAGTCTGGACAGGTGTTAGATTTGGAAGTAGGTGAGTACTTTGGAGACGGCGATCACAATTCTGTCAGGTTTACTTTAGTGATGGAAAGGGATAGGTGTACTCCACCGAGCAAGAGTTACAGCTGGAGGAAGAGAAATCACAATGCAATTAGGAAAGATTTAGGAAGCGTAGAATGGGGAAGGAAACTGTAGGGGATGAGCATATTAAAAAGGTGGAGCTTATTCAAGGAAAAGCTGGTTTGTGTCCTAGATAAGTATTTACCTGTCAGGCAGGGAGGAAGATATAGAACG
>NW_025212903.1:21115-26101 GCF_004010195.1 Chiloscyllium plagiosum
GTAGGTTGCAGAGAGACATAGGATGCAGAGCTGGGCTGAGAGGTGGCAAATGGAGTTTAATGTGGACAAGTGTGAGGTGATTCACTTTGGACGGAGTAATCGGAATGCAAAGTACTGGGCTAATGGTAAGATTCTTGGGCATGCAGATGAGCAGAGAGATCTCGGTGTCCATGTACACAGATCCCTGAAAGTTGCCACCCAGATTGACAGGATTGTTAAGAAGGCATACAGTGTTTTGGCCTTTATTAATAGAGGGATTGAGTTCTGGAACAGGAGGTTATGCTACAGCTGTAAAAAGCTCTGGTATGGCCACACTTGGAATATTGTGTACAGTTCTGGTCACCGCATTATAAGAAGGATGTGGAAGCTTTGGAAAGGGTGCAGAGGAGATTTACTAGGATGTTGCCTGGTATGGAAGGAATGTCTTACGAGGAAAGACTGAAGGCCTTGAGGCTGTTCTCGTTGGAGAGAAGGTTGAGAGGTGACTTAATAGACACAAACAAGATAATCAGAAGGTTAGATAGGGTGGACAGGGAGAGCCTTTTTCCAAGTATGGGGATGACAAACACGAGGGGACACAACTTTAAAGTGAGGGGAGATAGGTATAAGCCAGATGTCAGAGGTAGTTTCTTTACTCAGAGAGTAGTAAGGGTATGGAATGCTTTGCCTGCAACGGTAGTTGATTTGCCAAGTTTAAGTGCATTTAAGTCAGCATTGGACAGGCATAATGACGTACATGGAATAGTGTAGGCGGGATGGGATTCAGATTAGTATGACAGGGCAGCGCAACATCGAGGGCCGAAGGGCCTGTACTGCGCTGTAATGTTCTATGTTCTATGTTCTATACAAATACAGACTGTAAATGAATATAGAAACATACTCTCTTAGTGAATATAGAAACGCACATTTTTAATGAGCATAGAAACATAGACTGTTCGTGAATATCGAAACACAGAATGTTAATGAATATGGAAACACAAACTGTTAGTGAACATAAAAATGCAGACTGTTCATGAATTTAGAAACACAGACTGTTAATGAATATAGAAACACAGACAGTTAGTGAATCTCGAAACACAGACTATTAGTGAATGTAGATACATATACAGTGAATTTCAAATCACTGAGAGTCAGTTAATATGCAAACACAGACAGTTAGTAAATCCTGAAACACAGGCAGTCAGTGAATATAAAAACACAGACTGTTAGTGAATATAGAAACACAGACTGTTCATGAATATAGAAATAGACCGTTTGTGAACATAGAAACACACACTATTAGCGAATTTTGAAAGACAGACACTCAGTGAATATGGATACACAAACAGATACAAATATATAGAAACACAGACTGGTAGTGAATTTACAGTCACAGACAATTAGTGAATATTAAAATGCAGAGTATTAGTGAATATATAAATGCAGACTGTTAGTGAACATGGAAACACACACAGTTGGAGAATATAGAAACAGAGACTGTTAGTGAATATAGAAACACAGACTGTTAGTGAATATAGAAACACAGGCTGCTGACGAACTTAGAAACACAGACTGTTAGTGAATATTAGATTAGTTTAGATTACTTACAGTGTGGAAACAGGCCCTTCGGCCCAACAAGTCCACACCGACCCGCCGAGGAGCAACCCACCCAGACCCATTCCCTACATTTATCCCATCACCTAACACTACAGGCAAGTTAGCATGGCCAATTCACCTAACCTGCATATTTTTGGACTGTGGGAGGAAACCAGAGCACCCGGAGAAAACCCACGCAGACACGGGGAGAATGTGCAAACTCCAAATAGTCAGTCGCCTGAGGCGGGAATTGAAGCCGGGTCTCTTGTGCTGTGAGGCAGCACAGTTCATGAATATAGAAACACAGAATGCTAATGAATACAAAAACACAGATAGTTTGTGAATATAGAAGCATAGACCGTTTGTGAACATAGAAACACACCGTTAGAGAATTTTGAAAGACAGACACTCAGTGAATATGGATACATAGACAGATACAAATGTATAGAAACACAGACTGTTAATGAGTATAGAAGCATATACTGTTAGCGAAAATAGAAACACAGAGTGTTTGTGAGTACAGAAAATCACTGTTAGTGAATACAGAAAGATAGTCTGCTTGTGAAAATAGATACACAGACTGTTCGTGAATATTGAAACACAGACTGGTAGTGAATTTACAGTCACAGACTATTAGTGAATGTTGAAATGCAGAGTATTAGTGAATATATAAATGCAGACTGTTAGTGAACATGGAAACACAGACATTTAGAGAATATAGAAACAGAGACTTAATGAATATAGAAACACAGAATGTTAATGAATATGGAAACACAGTTCACTGGTAGTGAATATAGAAACTCAGACTATTAGTGAATACAGAAACACAGACAGTTAGTGAATGTAGAAAGACAGACAGTTAGTGAATCTCTAAACACAGACTGTTAGTGAATATAGAAACACAGACTGTTACTGAATATAGAAACACAGACTGTTAGTGAATATAGAAACACAGAATGTTAATGAATACAGAAAACAGTTCACCGGTAGTAAACATAGAAACACAGACTATTAGTGAATATAGAAACACAGACAGTTATTGAATGTAGAAAGACAGACAATTAATGAATCTCGAAACACAGACTGTTTGTGAATATAGAAACACAGACTGCAATTGAATATAGATATGCAGAATGATAATTAATACTGTAACGCAGAGTATTATTGAATATAGAAATGTAGACTGTTAGTGAAAATAGAAACACAGAGTGTTTGTGAGTACAGAAAATCACTGTTAGTGAATACAGAAACATAGTCTGTTCGTGAAAATAGAAACACAGACTGTGAGTGAATATTGAAACACACATTGGTAGTGAATGTAGAAAGATAGACAGTTACTGACTCTCAAAACACAGACTGTTCATGAATACAGAAACGCAGAGTGTAATTGAATATAGAAATGCAGAATGATAGTTAATACTGTAACGTAGAGTATTATGGAATACAGAAATGCAGACTGCTAGCAAAAATAGAAAGACAGACTGCTAGTGAATATAGAAACATAAACTGGTAGTGAATATGGAAACAGAGACTGTTAGTGAATATAGAAACACAGCATGTGAGTGAATATAGAAACACACAGTGTTAGTGAATTTAGAATCACAGACTGTTTTCAAAGGTAGAAACGCAAACTTTTAGTGCACAGAGAAAAACAGACCATTAGTGAATATTGAAACATGGATTGTTTTTGAATACAGGAACAGAGACAGTTAGTGAATTGAGAAACAAAGAACGTTTATGAATATAGAAACACAGATTGTAATTGAATATAGAAATGCACACTGTTAGTGAATACACAAACACAATCAGTAAATACAGAAATACAGTTAGTGAATATAGAAATGCAGTCTGTTCGTGAATTTAGAAACACACGATGTTAGTGAATACCAAACACAAAGAGTCAGTGAATATAGAAACAAGTCAGTGAATATATAAACACAGACAGTTAATGAATATAGAAACACAGATTGTTAGTGAATATACAAACAGAGTGTTAGTGAATATACAAACACAGACTGTTAGTGAATATAGAAACACAGATTGTTAGTGAATATACAAACACAGAGTGTTAGTGAATATACAAACACAGAAAGTAAATCAATAAAGAAAAATAGACTGTTAGTGAATATAGAAATACAGGGAGTTAGTGAATCTCAAAACACAGACTATTAAGTGAATATAAATACACATACAGTGAATGTGGAAACACAGACAGTTAGTGAATGTAGAAACACAGACTGTTCATGAATATAGAAACAAAGGCTGTTAGCGAATTATGAAAGACACTCAGTGAATGTGGATGCACAGAAAGCTCGTGAAAATAGAAACACAGACTGTTGGCGAATTTCAAAACATAGACAGTGAATATGGATACACAGGCAGTTAGTGAATATAGAAACACAGACAGTTTTTGAAAATCGAAACAGAGATTGTTAGCAAACAAAGAAACAGATAACTAGGGAATATAGAAGCACAGACTGTTAGTGAATATGGATACACAGACTGATAGTGAATATAGAAACATAGACTGTTAGTGAGTATAGCTGAAAATGTGTTGCTGGAAAAGCGCAGCAGGTCAGGCAGCATCCAAGGAACACGAGAATCGACGTTTCGGGCATAAGCCCTTCTTCAGGAATGCCCAAAACGTCGATTCTCCTGTTCCTTGGATGCTGCCTGATCTGCTGCGCTTTTCCAGCAACACATTTTCAGCTCTGATCTCCAACATCTGCAGTCCTCACTTTCTCCTCCAATATGGAAACATAGACAGTTACTGAATATGGAAATACAGACTGATAGTGAAGGTAGAAATACAGACTGTTAGTGAAATAGAAATACAGACTGTTCCTGAACATAGAAACATGCTACTAATGAACACAGAAACATGGATGGTTCGTGAATATGGAAACATAGACTGAGTGAATAACGAAAAACAGAATGTGAGTGAATATAGAAACACAGAATGTCAGTGAACGTAGCAACATTGACTGTGAGTGAATATTGAAGGATAGACTGTCAGTGAATATAGATACATAGCCTGTTAGTGAATACAGAAACACATACAGTTAGTGAATATAAAAACACTGACAGTTAGTGAATAGAGAAACACAGACTGTCAGTGACTATAGAAACATAGACTGTTAGTGAATATGGAAACATAGACTGTTATTGAATATCGAAACACAGACTGTTAGTGAATGTAGAAATACAGACTGTTAGTGAATGTAGAAGCATAGACTGTTAGGGAAATCTCATAGAACATAGAAACATGCTACTAATGAACACAGAAACACCATTGTTTGTGAATATGGAAACATTGAATGAATATCAAAACACAGACAGTGAGTGAATATAGAAACACAGAATATTAGTGAACATAGCAACATAGACTGTGAGTGAATATTGAAGCATAGA
>NW_025212903.1:27380-29376 GCF_004010195.1 Chiloscyllium plagiosum
CTGCTGCGCTTTTCCAGCAACACATTTTCAGCTCTGATCTCCAACATCTGCAGTCCTCACTTTCTCCTCCAATATGGAAACATAGACAGTTACTGAATATGGAAATACAGACTGATAGTGAAGGTAGAAATACAGACTGTTAGTGAAATAGAAATACAGACTGTTCCTGAACATAGAAACATGCTACTAATGAACACAGAAACATGGATGGTTCGTGAATATGGAAACATAGACTGAGTGAATAACGAAAAACAGAATGTGAGTGAATATAGAAACACAGAATGTTAGTGAACACAGCAACATTGACTGTGAGTGAATATTGAAGGATAGACTGTCAGTGAATATAGATACATAGCCTGTTAGTGAATACAGAAACACGGACAGTTAGTGAATATAAAAACACTGACAGTTAGTGAATAGAGAAACACAGACTGTCAGTGACTATAGAAACATAGACTGTTAGTGAATATGGAAACATAGACTGTTATTGAATATCGAAACACAGACTGTTAGTGAATGTAGAAATACAGACTGTTAGTGAATGTAGAAGCATAGACTGTTAGGGAAATCTCATAGAACATAGAAACATGCTACTAATGAACACAGAAACACCATTGTTTGTGAATATGGAAACATTGAATGAATATCAAAACACAGACAGTGAGTGAATATAGAAACACAGAATATTAGTGAACATCGCAACAAAGACTGTGAGTGAATATTGAAGCATAGACTGCGAGTGAATATGGACACATAGGCTGTTAGTGAATACAGAAACACTGACAGTTAGTGAATATAGAAACATAGACTGACAGTGAGTATGGAAACATGGACAGTTAGTGAATATAGAAACATAGACTGTTAGTGAATATAGAAATATAGACTGTTAGTGAATTTAGAAATATAGACTGTTAGTGAATATAGAAACATAGACTGTCAGTGAAAATAGAAAAATAGACTGTTAGTGAATATAGAAACATAGACTGTAAGTGAATATAGAAACAAAGAATGTCAGTGAATATGGAAACACAGTCAGTGAATATAGAAACACAGACTGTTAGTGAATATAGAAACACAGACTGTTAGTGAATATAGAAACATAGACTGTTAGTGAATATGGAAACATAGACTGTTAGTGAATACAGAAACACTGACAGTTAGTGAATATAAAAACACTGACAGTTAGAGAATATAGAAACATAGAATGTCAGTGACTATAGAAACATAGACTGTTAGTGAATATGGAAACATAGACTGTTAGTGAATATCGAAACATAGACTGTTAATGAATATCGAAACACAGACTGTTAGTGAATGTAGAAATACAGACTGTTAGTGAATATAGAAGCATAGACTGTCAGTGAAATCTCATAGAACACAGAAACATGCAACTAATGAACACAGAAACACCATTGTTCGTGAATATGGAAACATTGAATGAATATTGAAACACAGACAGTGAGTGAATATAGAAACACAGAATATTAATGAACATAGCAACATAGACTGTGAGTGAATATTGAAGCATAGACTGTCAGTGAATATAGAAACACTGACAGTTAGTGAATATAGAAACATATACTGTTAGTGAAAATGGAAACATAGACTGTCAGTGAATAGAGAAACATAGACTGTCAGTGAATATAGAAATATAGACTGTTAGTGAATAAAGAAACATAGACTGTCAGTGAATATAGAAAAATTGACTGTCAGTGAATTTTGAAATATAGACTGTCAGTGCATATAGAAATATAGACTGTTAGTGAGTATAGAAACATAGACTGTCAGTGAATATAGAAACATAGACTGTTAGTGAATATAAAAACATAGACGGTTAGTGGATATGGAAACATAGACTGTCAGTGAATATAGAAACATAGACTGGCAGTGAATATAGAAACATAGACTGTTAGTGAATATAGAAACATAGACTGTTAGTGAATATAGAAAGATAGACAGTTAATGAATATAGAAACATAGACTGTTAGTGAATATA
>NW_025212904.1:0-6403 GCF_004010195.1 Chiloscyllium plagiosum
AAGGTTGGAATTGTCTGCAAGATCATAGTTTGGTGATCGAGGTTGAGGTCGTGCTCGAGAGAGCATCCGAGGAGGATTTCATGGGAATGCGTCTAACATCAGCGGTGTCGAGGTCTGACCACCATACTATCACTGTGCTCTTCTTTGTCCCTTGGTTTGATGGTTAATTTGGGTTTGCAGCGGAAGGGGTTAAGGATTGCGCATAGTGAGTATGAGAGTTTGGAGTGCGTGAAAGCAGTAGACAGGTTGAGGAGGTCGGTTAATGTTGGCAGTCGGAGATGAAGTGGGCGTGGCGGCTAACACACCAGCATAGGGTGTTCAGTGGATGGAGTATATTGGAGGCAGGAGACCGAATCCTCCGAAGGTGTGTGGGAGTCTTGATGGTCAAAGTAAGCGCAGAGACAGAGACAGCAGAAGAAAAAAAAATATGCTGGAACAAGTGTGGAATCCGTTGACTCTGGAGCATGGTGCAAGAAGATCCGACTTCCACTGAGGACTGAACGCACACTCTCAGTAAGGTGGAGGTCTGGCGATGATAAAGAAAAAGTCCGTAAAGCTGCAGTTAAGCTGCTAGTAGCGTAATGCAGTTGGGAATGGGACGGAGACTGCCTCAGGAGCGGTTGTGGTCATGGTATCATTTGAGCTGTCATCAAATGATGTGCTGTTAACGGTAGTGATCGTGGACAGAAGTGGCGTATTCATTGGCATTCCCGGCGACGGACCGGACCTGACATTGTCTTTGGTGGTGGCTGTGGTGATTGTCTTCAGTGGGAGTGGGAATATCTCGGTCGGCAGCAACCAAAGGGGCGGAAATGGCGTTATGGGTAGCCTTCGTGGTGTCTTCAGCTGCGGTGGGACAACCCGCCTAAAATAACATATGCCGCATTCCGACAGTGTGATTGAGTTTAGGTCACATAACTCCCTCCTGAGTGGAACTGTGGCTGCTCCAACAGCACATAAAAAACAACAGTTCAATTAGGCAGCTTGCAACCACCTTATTACGGAGCTATTACAGAGAGACAACCAATCCTCTCCAGCCCAGAAGAATAACAGATGGCATCCACAAACAAGTACCTGACAGTACAATGTAAAATTGAGATTCGTATATCTTTGGACAATTGTCTGATAAGCGAGCGTTTCAACTGAATTTGGTGTCATTTAACTGTATTCTCCCATTATTCTGAACTTTTCTTTTAGCGATGACACCGGATTTCTCAATCCCTTTACCAGTTCAATATCTTGCGTCTCTTACGGGTCTCGAGCAGTAACACGCTTCCCTCCCCGCTCGCAGAGCTCTCTCGTTCTCATCTGAATTCATACGTATCTGGTCATGTACCAGATCCACTCTTCTGCGAGCCATTCTGAACATCATGTCCCCAATCCCATTCTTACACTTCTATTCCAAAACGTTCCCCATCCTGTCCTTCATATCCCTGTCCTTGTCAAGTCTGCAGCGTGGTCCGGTGTTGAAGACTTGTCCACCTTGCTTCCTCATTATTACAGTAGCCTAGTGTTGTGTGACCTTTATTTTTGTACAAGCCTGTCCAACAGCAGCACCTCCAAAGCATGGCTACCTCAAGTATAGGATGAGTCCACGCTGAACACCAGTGGACACCGGAAGGCTGAGTAAGCGAGGTAATGTATTGGAGTGGTTGCTTCACCCAAAGCACTATTTATGTAGTGATTCGCACCCATCGTCCTCCTTTGACAAATACTAAGTTCTCTGTGCGAGGTTACTAGTCTATAATTTTCAGTCGTATCTTTGGGAATACAGGACAGTGGGAGTGGTTGTTGGGGCAGTTGATTGCTCCTTCTATAGAATGGGGGTGGTAGGGATCGCCACTGGTGTCCCCATTGACTTCAACGGCGGGACGAGCACCCAACATTAGCTTCTTGGAATCTGCTTGAGGCAACTGGTGCTGGAGCTAGATGAAGTTTTGATCATTCGGGAGGCTGAAGGGCAAATTGAGAGGAGTTACAGGGAGGTAGTCACACCTCCCGAACAGGAAAAAGGTACATAGATTACAGTCAGACGATGGAAAGGGAAAAGGCAGACAATGCAGGAATCCCCTGTGGACTTCCCCCTCAGAAACAAGTATACCATTTTGTACGCATTTGAGAAGACGATTTACCAGGGGTACCGTGCAGCTCAGGTCTCTGGCAGGCAAGCTGTCTCTGCTGCTCAGAAAAGCAGGGTGAGAGAAAGAGACCATTGCTATCTTGGACTACATAATTTGGGGGACAGGTCGGAGATCATGTGGGAACGAGAGTGACTCACATTTTGTGTGATGCCTCCCAGGTCCCAGTGTCTGTGATGTCTCGGATCATCTTTTCAGGACTTTAAGGGGAAGGGGAAAGAAGCCCCATGCCTTGTTCAACACAGACACTGACAAAGTTGGTAGGGAATGTGCAGGGGATAGAAGACAAGATTTCAAGGAAGCTCGTGTGGAAGCTTGGAGCGGGAACAAACAGAGTTTTTATCTCTACTTTGGTACCCATGCCACGTGCGATGGAGGCGCGGGATAGAGTGATCCGTTGAGCACGTGGCGACAGGGATGCTGCAGGACGGACGGTTTTGTATACCTGGATAACTGGAGCTCAACCTGGGCTCAGTGGGACCTCTACAAACGCGATGCATTACATCTGAACAGGAATGGTACCAATAACCTCTTGGGGGAAATAGCAAATGCTCTTCTGAAGAGTTTACACGAATTCAGCAGGAGGATGGGAAACTGAATTGCAGACCCAGTACCCAAGAGGTTGGAAGTAGTAAGGTCATAAATATGTTTTTAAGGTGGCTAGAGTGTACCAGCCAAGGAGGAAATGGTTTGAGGATTATACTTCAATACCTGGAGCATCTGGAAACAAGTGGGCGAACCTGCAGCATCAGTTGGGACGTGGTTTATCCAAGTTCTGCCGTTTCGGAACTTGGATAACCCCAGGTTCAGGAGCGGTTGTTGGAAGGTCAGGGTTGTACACGTTTAAGGACGTGCAGACAACGTGATATTGGAAGTTGAGGTTCGGCATTGTTAGTCACGAAGAGTATTACTGCGTTAGAACGGACGTTTGATGAGGACTCATCTACTGCGGTAATATAGTCTGAAATTAAAAACAGGAAAGGAAAGGTGAAACTGTTGTGAGTTTTCTATAGGGTGTTCAAAAGTTACAGAGATTTACAGGAAAGAATTGGAAAGATGATTCTATATCGAAGCGCAAGGAACAGCGTGGTGGTTATGGAGACTTCAACTTGAAAATATTGACTGGTAACGGTATTCTTCGAGAGCAATTTTTATTTCAGTGTGTTTTGGAGGGTTTCCTGACAAAGTATGCAGGTAGGCGGGCAACAGCCAAAGCCACATTCGATATGGTACTGGATAATAATCCCAGCCACGTGTTAGATTTGGACGTAGCTGAGTACTTTGGTGAAACGAACCACCATTCGGTTACGTTTATTTGTGCAATTGAAATGGAAAGGTATACACCTTTCCATTTACATATTAGCCAGGAAGACCTAAACAGAGCACGAATAATAGCAAGAGGGCACATGAATAGCGTTTTGCAGGTAGAATCAATGAAAACCCTCAAACTTTCTTTTGGTATGTCAGAAATAAAAGAATGACGGGAGGAAGATTACAGCCAGTCAAGGGCAGTTGTTGGAAGATGTGTACGGAATGCGAGGAGCTAGAAGAGTAGCTAAATGAATATTTTTCGTTGGCATTAATGCAGGAAAAAGACAATTGATATCGAGGAGAACGCTGAGATAGAGGTTTCAGCTGACACAGGATTGAAGTTCACAAGGAGGAAGTGTTTGCAATTCCGGAAAGTATAAAAATAGTTAAATTTCCTGTGCCAGATGGGATTTATCCTTGAATTCTCTGGGAAGTTAGGCAAAGAAACCCAAGGCTTTGCGTTTATATTTATTTCGTCATCATGTACAGTGCCAGAAGACTGGAGGATAGTAAATGTTATTCCCTTGTTTAAGAAATGGGGTGGAGTCAATCCTGGTAATCATCGATAAGTGAACCTCACATCATTTGCTGATAAAGTGTTGGATGATCGATAGCACGGTTTTGTAAAGCACAGTTCGTGCCTCACAAAACTTATTGAGTTCTTTGAGAAGGTGACAAAACAGGTGGATTAGAGTAAAGCGGTTGATGTGTGGAATTTAATTTCACTTCAGGGTTTGAAAAGATGGCCCATGATAGGCCATTGCAGAAAATGTGGAGGTTAGATTAGATTAGATTACTTACAGTGTGGAAACAGGCCCTTCGGCCCAACAAGTCCACGCCGAAGCGCAACCCACCCGTACTCCTACATTTACCCCTCACCCTAATACTACTGGCAATTTAGCATGGCCAATTCACCGGACCTGCACATCTTTGTGACTGTGGGAGGAAATCGGAGAACCCGGTGGAAACCCACGCAGACACGGGGAGAACGTGCAAACTCCACACAGTCAGTCGCCTGAGGCAGGAATTGAACCCGGGTCTCTGGCGCTGTGAGGCAGCAGTGCTAACCACTGTGCCAACGTGCTGCCCACTTATGGAATTGCCCAGGTATGGAATTGAGGGCGATTTAGCTGTTTGGATAAAATGTGGCTGTACGAAGACAGAGCGTGGTGGTTGGTGTTGAAATGCTCATGTTGGAGTTCAGTTACCCGTGGAGTACTGCAAGGGTGTATTTTCAGACCACTGCTGTTTTCATTGTTATAAATGCCCTGGATGAGGGGAAAGAAGGATTGGTTAGGACATTTGCGTACGATACGAATGTTGATGGAGTTGTGGACAGTGCAGAAGGATGTTGCAGATTACAGACGGACAAAGATGTGACAAATGGATTTTAATGCGGAATATTGCGACATTAGTCACTTTGGAAGGAGTAATCCGAATACAGAGTACAAGGTTAATGGTCAGTTTATTGGTAACGTCGAAGAACACAGAGATCTCGTTGTCCAAGTGTAATTCTCCCTGACAGTTGCACACCCAGATTGACAGTGTTGTTAAGAAGGCATATGGTGTGTTAGTTTTCTTGATAGAGGGGTTGAGTTTCGGAGTCAGGAGGTCATGCACAGATGTATTAAACTCTAGTATGGCCGCACTTGGAGAATTGCATCCATTTCTGGTCGTCGAATTAAATGAAGGATACGGAAACATTGGGAAGTGTGTAATGAATAGAGTTGCCAGGATATTACCTGCAATGGAGGGACGGTCGTATAAGAAAGTCTGAGTGAATTGAGGATGTTTTCATTCGAGAGAGGCATATATGATCATCAGATAATCAGGTAGTGGAGCCATTGGTAGCCTTTTCGACTTGCAAATGTTGACTGGTAACGGTATTCTTCGAGTGCAATTTTTATTTCAGTGTGTTTTGGAGGGTTTCCTGACAAAGTATGTAGGTACGCAGGCAACAGCCAAAGCCACATTCGATATGGTACTGGATAATTCAGTTGTTACACCATTCTCTGGCTTATCCTTATCTCTGTTCAAAAAAGTCTTGTAATTACTCGAACTTGGTGCCCTCGAGTCGTAGTCTCTATGATGAATGGAAGCATCTTCCAGCATCCATTCTGTCCAGGATTTTCAATGTTCTGTTAGTTTCAAGTAGTTCCACTTCATCCTTCTAAACTCAATCCAGGATGAATGTCCCTCATCTGTTAGCCTTGTCGTTCAAGGGACCATTATTGTGAATGAGCCATACATTGTTACTGAGGTATGGAGCGCAAGCATGCGCACAATACAACAAATGTGGTCCGATCGGCGCCTTCCAGATACCCCAAATTACTTCGCTGCTTAAAAATTCAATTCCTGTCGAAATAAATGCCATCATTGCATTTTCCTTCCAAAATATTGATTCAACCAGTAAGTTATCCCTGAGAGAATCCTGGAAGAGAACGCCCAAGTTTCTTTGCACTTCGGACTTATGAATTATCTCCCCTTTCAGAAAATCACCTCTATTGCTGTGGTTCTGTTCGCCGAGCTGGAAGTATTTGTTGCAAGCGTTTTGTCCCCTGTCTCAGTGACATCCTCAGTGCTTGGGAGCCTCCTGTGAAGCGCTTCTGTGGTGTTTCCTCCGGCATTTATAGTGGCCTGTCCTTGCCGCTTCCGGTTGTCATTTTCAGCTGTCTGCTGTAGTGGCCGGTATATTGCGTACAGGTCTATGTGTTTGTTGATGGAGTTTGTGGATGAGTGCCAAGCTTCTAGGAATTCCCTGGCTGTTCTTTGTTTTGCTTGCCCTATAATGGTAGTGTTGTCCCAGTCAAATTCATGTTGCTTGTCATCTGCGTGTGTGGCTACTAGGGATAGCCCTAGCCAGAGAAACAATAGCCAACCTGCTGAACAGACATAACAGACAACAGGACGTTGAACCCATCAACAAAGATGGCATACTTAAACTACTGGACTTG
>NW_025212904.1:8240-18345 GCF_004010195.1 Chiloscyllium plagiosum
CATGATCTAACTTGATGAAAACATGCGGATTCTGCCTGAGTTTCGCATCAACTTCCAAGTATTCAGAAATTACATCCTTCTGCATGGTTTCCACGACCATACCCGTGTCCAAATTTGGGCTAATTGGCATATAATTATCCAAATTCTGCCATACTCAAATTTTAAACAGGGGTGTTAAGTTAGCAATTTTCCAGGCTTCTGGAACCCTTTCTGCTCCTACTGATTCCTGAAAAATTACCACTAAACCGTCCATTGTCTCATAAGCTGTCCGACATGGAAATCTCGCGCGTAATCCTTCTTGTTCGGGAGAATTATCCGCATTCAGGTCATTCAGTTTTCCCAGCACTTTCTTCTTGGTGATGGCTGCCAAACTCAGCTCTGCCTCTTTACCCTCTAAGACATTTTGAGAAATTTCTTGTGCCTTCGACTGTGAAGACTGAAGCATTTTTTTTTCATTTCTTCAGGCATTTCGCTTGTCCTGAATACTATTTCTCCTGTGTAATTTTTCATCAGCCCAATACCCATGTCGGCCTCTTCTTAGCCATTTATACACTGAAAGAAACTATTTCAAACAGCCTTTCTATTACTGACTGATTCGCCCACATATTTAACCTTCTCCCTCCTTCAATATTTGCTTTTTAATTTTTTTTGGCCTCTATTGGCGCATATGTATGCATTTGTGTGTATATTTATACACGTGAGTTTATGTGTGTATGTGCGCGAGCGCATGCTTGTCTGTGTACTTTATGATCAGCATGCAATAATGTAGGTGTAGGTGCCTGAATTCGATATATTTGTGCACGTTTATAAGTATGCATGTGGATATTTGATAAGTGGATATATGTCTACACTAACGTGTGCACGTGAATTTTTGTATGCATGAGCGTGTGTTCACAGGTGCATGCATGTCTATGTGTATTTGGAGGTCTCTTTTTGAAATTGTGTGCGTGTATGTTTGTGTGTGTGTGTGGGTCCGTGTGTACTCACTGGCCTACATGCATGTATGGATGAATTTCTTCAGTACCTCTTCCACATTGCACGTACTGTCACTAATGAGTAGAAGAAGTGGCTCTACAGTATCCCGGGAAATGATGCCAATTACTCAGTCCGTTTTTCTCTGGAGGATGAGGATGAAGAACTACATTCATTGTAATCATGACATTAGAGGAAGGATGCATCTGAGTATATATGTGTTTCATTTAGTGTGCTGAATGTACTTGTATGTTTGTGAGAACGTGTGCATTCATTGCTAAGTGAGTGCATGTGTGCTACTGAATACAAATATATGTGATGCAAACTTGTGTAAATCTCGACATGCATATGTCTGTGTGCGTCAATATGTGCGTAATGGTATTTTGTTTGCATAAGTAGCGTGAAGATGTGTAGGTATTCGGACGAAGACATTCCTTTAACAAGGTTACATTGTTCGTAATTTACTGCAGAGAGTTTGTAAAGGCACAGGTTCTGAAATGGTTGAATATGGAAGGGTTATAAGGCCAACGTGTTTATAGTGAACCGATACTCCCTCAGGCAGAATGCATTCAAAATAAAAAATAACACTTCTATACTGAAAATAGAGTGGTCGGTTTTCAAAGCTCAGCTTTGCTCTGGTAGCTTAGTTTTAACTGGGGGGAAGATAGGCTGCTGGAAGCATGTTCGGAATGGTTTTCTGTCTGATTTAATATGAACTTTTGTGCCAAGCGGTGATTATGGGAATTGTTTCAAGTATTCTGGAACAACGTTATTAAGTGGGATGATCTGTTGGGCCTCGGATAGATTACGTTATTTGGTATAATCTTCTTTTTTCCATCTTTGTGTTACATTCAGTAATTTCATAAAACTACTCGGTTTGACAAACTAATTCTCTCCTGGAATACCCAGTTATCCACCTGCTGAAAATAACTACCAATGTTCGGGTTCAGACTACCTTCTTCAAATGTTTTGAGGGCACTGGCTTAGTCCATGACAGTTTGGCGGCTCTTTTCCGAGTTTGCTCTGTTGTTCCGAATTGGGACTAGATATTTCGGACTCGAAGGCAGTGAGTGGTAGGTGTTTGTGTCTTTTATTCTGAGTTTTGAAATTGCTTAGTTCAGCAGTGCTTAGGATAGCAATGGATCTTTCAGTCACCAAGGGATTCTTGGAATGGAAGAAGTGCCCTTGTGGCTTTTACAAAAGGTGGTTAAGGCAAAATTGCAGGAATTAACAGAGACGTTGCAAATGCAGCTGTCGATATAAAATGAGGAAAGAAGAAATAATTAGAACAATAGCTCAGCAGATAAATTTGCTGTAAACACCATGAGAATATATGAAGATGCCTAAAGTTCAATGGAAAATGAAGCAGCTTGCGCACAGGCAAAAGATAAGGTAAGTACAACAAAAAATGATTACGATTAAAAGCAGAGCACAGAGGAAAAGAATGAATGGCTTTAGCAGAAGACAGAGAGAAATCGAGAGCGCGTATGAACTTCAGAAATTGACACTTCGACAGGAAATCCAGCTGAAAATTATGGAGATTAAAGCTAAATTTTAGCTCAGGAAGAGAGAGAAGGAGGATGAGCAAACCCATGGCAGACAAATTCCTGGTGGCGATCTTTTTAAAAAAACTCAAGCTTTGCCTCGATTCGATAAGAAAAGTGTCGAAGCCTTTTTTCATCTGATCAGAAAATGTAGTTCAACAAATGCGGTGGCCAATGATCATGCGGTTTGCTGATCAAAACGAAACTTATAGATAGAGCTAGTGATGTATTGTCATCACGATCAGGAGATGTACCTGGAGCGTATGAGAACGTGAAGAAAGCCATCTTAAGTGCATATGACCTTGTGCCAGAAGATTCCAGACAACGTTTTAGCAATCTAATACGGGACACTCGTCAAAACTCCATTGTGTTTGAAAGGATCAAACAAAGTAATTTTGAAAGGGAGGCAAGCGCAGTGAAAATTGGAGGAAAGCTACGACACTGTTGGAGAAACAATTATTTTGGAGGAATTGAAAAATTCACTTCCTGAATTACTGTTAAATCATATGGAAGAGCAGAAAGCTAAAACGGCCAGATTAGCAGCTGAAATGGTTGATGGTTATGAGTTGGACCAGAAAACGAAGAATTCGAATTTGATGAAATGACAAATCGTCACGTGGAAAAGGAAAAGTATATCTCGGTGAAGATCACATGGATGAGATACAACCGCATAAAAAAAGAAACCCTTCGGAGGGGTCAGAGAAATTAAGAATCTTCAGTGTTTTCACTGCAATAAAATAGGCCCATGAAAGCACAATGTTTGTCAGTTAGGAAATGGACTGGAACACGAGATGTAGGGAAACAGGATAAGCCACTGAATTTTCCCAGAGTTGTAAGAAAAAGCGCAGTAGATGCTGTATCAGAATGTAAAGGCTTGTCAGGGGTTGTTTCAGAAGGAAGTGACAGGTCTTCTTAAACAATGTACCTGCAAAAGTAGTGTTCATTCGCATAGGCCAGGGGCAGCGAGTAAAGACATTATATTATTCAGAGACACGGGTTCCTCTCAGTCTGTGACTTTGAAAGATCAAGAAATATGCACCTCTGAAGTAATATTTCCAGAAAAGGTAGGAATAACCGGAATTCACGCTGAGACAAAAAGGTCTCAGTTATGCAATGTGGGGTCAGAGTGCCTGCAGAATAATGGAGAATTCGTCGTACGAGTAGTAGGCAAACTGTCAGCTCCAGAAATGTTATTTGTCCCTGCTAGTGATATCGCTAATTTACTTGTAGTTGTGCTAAGACTGAAAATCACATGGATACTTGTGCAAGTGAACTACTTCAGGACACATATCATGAAATCTTTACTGACTGTGTGGTACGAAGTCAACAAAGACTTTCTTTGAAACAGGAGATACCAAAAAGTACAAATAAGTACTTTGAAATGGAATTAACAGAGAACCAGTTTGATCAAATTATTGAGATAAGGCAGAATCAGATACATTACAATGCAAACATCTTTTGGTACGATACCTTGACAGAGTTGCAGTGGAAAGATAAACATTTAAATAACTTGTATCAGAAGGCATGCACAGGAAACGAATTAGAATATGTATCTGAATGTTATTGCTTAAAATTAATCATTTCCTGAGAAAATGGAGAACATCACATATCCAGGCAGATGAGAAATGATCAGAAGTTCATCAAATCGTATTGCCAGTAGAGTATTGGAAGGAGGTGTTGTGAGTTTAGCCTGAGCTATTACTTGGGGTCGTTTTGCAGTGAGGAAAACATAAGCTAAAAGACAAAACATTCGTACTAACTTGAACTGTGCAAGGATATAAGTGAATTGCAGCTTGAAAGAATTTTGTTGAATTTGCTCCATTTTTTCACAACATTTCAAAGGCTGTTTTCAAGATTCTGCCCAGTGAAAATTCCCAAAACATTACAAGTAAAAGTAATGGAATACACCAGTTATTGTTAGTTTTAAATACTGAGTTTGCTGATCTTGTGGAGTATGACTTGCGTCAAGTAATTGGAAAACACAGATGATAATAGTAGCCCCACATTTAACGCCTATTCCTGCATTTGAGAAAACCTCTACAAGCGTCTTAACTGATTTTGCAGATCCCGAAAATCAAAAATGTGGGAAACATGTATTCATTAATAATGATTGATGCGTTGACTAGATCTCCAGAAGCCGTCCCATTACACAACATCAGAGCTGAAAGGACTGGAGTGGACATACTCAAATTTTTAAACTAGATACAGACTACTGACAGAGATATATTCCGAGCAATCGTCAGAGTAATGGAATACACCAGTTATTGTTAGTTTTAGATACTGAGTTTGCTGATCTTGTGGAGTATGACTTGCGTCAAGTAATTGGAAAACACACATGATAATAGTAGCCCCACATTTAACGCCTATTCCTGCATTTGAGAAAACCTCTACAAGCGTCTTAACTGATTTTGCAGATCCCGAAAATCAAAAATGTGGGAAACATGTATTCATTAATAATGATTGATGCGTTGACTAGATCTCCAGAAGCCGTCCCATTACACAACATCAGAGCTGAAAGGACTGGAGTGGACATACTCAAATTTTTAAACTAGATACAGACTACTGACAGAGATATATTCCGAGCAATCGTCAAACGTCACATCAACATTCATAAATGAAGTTATGGACAGCTTAGTAATAAAACAATTCATTTCTCCAGTAGCCCATCCAGATTCGTAGGGAGCACGCGAAAGGTGGCGCTAAACATTGAAGACCAGATTGAGGGCTGAGAGCCAAGAGTATGCAGATGGTTGGGGGAACAGAATTCCGTTTGTGCTTTTTGCAAACAGACATGCACCAAACGAATCGATCAAATCCAATCAATTCGAACCAATTTTGGGGCACAAAGTGAGAGGACCGTTAAAATAGATGAAGGAGAAATTGCTGATTCAGAATTTTAAAAACACATATAATTTAGCTATGTGTCAACTGTGAGAGTTCAATTGAGTAGTGTTGGAGAGTTGTATGGTCAGCATTTAAAAGTATCACAACATACAGTGAAAAAGGAAGCAGACAAGAAATCAAAAAATTGGCAATTTTCACTCTCGGGAATAAGGAAGTTTTACTTCCAGTGATAAGTGAAACTTTAAAAGCAAGATTTGGTGGTTCGCATCCAGTTGAAAGAAAAATAAGTGAAGTGGAGTAACTGATGGGGACTCCAGACAGAAGGAATCGCTCAGAGTGTGCCATGTCAATATGTTCCAAAAGGAAGGAAAACAAGAGGAGAATCTATTATTTATTACAACACAGAGGGAAGAGCCAAATTCAGAGGATTCTGAATTGGGCATTCGTCAATTCAATTTGGAAAATGAGGAGTTTCTCAAAATTTAGGGTACATATTGAGTTATCTCACAGAGGAAAACCGAAATGGACTGGAAAAAAAATGTTTTACTATTGCATGTGGAGGTTAGTGATTAAGCTTTGAAGTACTAACATAATTGTGCAGGATGTAGACACAGGAGATATTGCTCCAATTCAGCAATATTCTAATGGGCATAACCCTCTAATGTTGACGCAGTTTAAAGGAGATTGAATACATGTTCCAATTCGACGTTTCGAAGTGAATTACAGTGACTGGAGCTCACCCATCATTATGGCTGTCAAAACGAAATGGTTACCAACAGTTATGTTCGAACTATCGAAAAGTCATCGCAGTTACAGAGACTGGCGGATCTCTGATTCCACGTTTGGAAGACCGCGTTGAGAAGGTCAGACAAGAAACTTAGACTTGTAAGTTGGGTTTGCTCAGAACATACTGGCAGGTATATTTGTCAGGAAGAACAAATGTAATTTCGGCTCTTGCAAAACTGAATGAACGGTATCAGTTTAAAGTTGTGCCATTTGCCATCAGAAATAGGCCAACCATAGTTCAGAGACAAACTAATAAGTTCACTGATGGATTCACCCATTTATCAGACTTGTCCACTCAACTTCGAAAGGTAGCCTTGATGATAAACCTAGCCAAACGTTAATTTGCCAAATTGTAGCTCACTTTCCTGGTGAATGCTATTGGACATAGACAAACGGCCCCACGGGATCCAAAAACAAAGTAAATAGGGTAGTTTCCCAAAATATCAGCAAATAGAGCTCTACTACGGTTCCCGTCATTGAGTGGACTTTGTCGAAAAACTGCCCCAAATTTTAGTAGTGTGGCTGCTCCAGGAACTGAATTGCTCAGGAAAGGCAATACGTTTCAGTGCACAGCAGACTGTCAGAAGGCATTTGACAACCTGGAAGCTCTCTTATACATTCTCCCAGTTTCACCCGTACCGAAAGACATAAAGTTGTTCAAGGTGGCTATCAATGCAAGTGTTGTGGGCGTCAATACTGTGTTCTTGCAGGTAGATGACGAGACGATAGGAAGAACTATCGGGTATTTCATTGAAAGATAAACATTCAGCAGCAGGAATAGTCGAACTTTGAGAAGGAGATTTTGAGCTTGGTATTGGCGTTACTGGTAACGTATATGAGACAGTGATATGCACCGATCATAACCCATTGCAGTTTGAGGAAAACCTTAAGGACAAAAATGTCAGACTGATTGGTTGGAACATGTATTTGGACGCGTTCAATTTGAAAATTGTGTATGTGGATGGACAGGAAAACGTGATTGCCAACGCATTGTCAAAACTCTAATGAGAAACAGAGGCATTTAGTGGCAGTAGCAGTATCTCAACGTTTGAGGTAGGTCATCCTTGGTGTGAGGGAAACGGGTAGAGGTGACCATCAAGAAGTTAGTGACCAAATTCAATGAAGCGTTCAATAATTAGTTAACTTCACTGCAGTGTCTGGGATTAATGTAATTTTAGGGTCAAGTTTAGGCTGAAGTTTGGGTCACGAATAATTTTACTGTTTCACTGACAATGTCTGTTGCAGTTAACATTGGACTTTGATGAGGATTGTGTCAACTAAAGATTAGCAGTTGCGTAAAAGAAGAGGGAACAGAGAGAAAAGAAAATTGCAGCACAGGAACAGCCCCTTTGTCCCTCCAGACCTGCGCTGATTCACGTTCTCTGTGTAATGTCATCGTCTACTTTCTGGAGATTTGTATCCCTCCACACGCTGCCCATTCATGCATCTGTCGAGATGTATCTTAAAAGACGCTATAGCGCCCGCCTCTAGTATACCCTTTGGAAAGCGTTCCAGGTACCTACCAGTCTGTGTGTAAAAAACTTTCGACGTGTATCTCCCTTTAAACTTTCCCCGATCACCTTAAACTCATGATCCCTCATAATTTAGTTCTCCACTCTGGGGGAAAATTTTTTTTTTCCATCCATCCTGTCTATATATCTCATGCTTTTGCAGCATTCAATCAGACCCCACTCAATCTCCGTCTTTCTAATGAAAATAAACCTAATCTACTCAACCTTTCTTCATGAGTAGCACCTTCCATACGAGTCAACATCCTGCTGAATATCCTCTGTACACTCTATAAATCAATCACATTCTTTTGGTAAAGTGACGACCAGAACTGTCCACTGAACCAAAGTCTCATGCAATTGTAACATTGCCTATCAACTCCAGTACTCAATACACCATTCGATGGAGGAAAACATGCCATGTGCCTGCTTGACCACTCTGTATACTTCCGTTGCCACATTCAGTGTGCAATGGACGTTAACAATCTCTCTGTATATCACCTTGCATTTGCTCGGCTTGACCACATTAACCATTTCTCCGTCTAACTATCCATTTGATCCGTATTCTGCTGTATTTTCTGAAAGCTCCCTTCACTGTCTGCTCCTCCACCAATCTTAGTATAATCTGCAAACCTGCTCATCAGACCACGTGCATCTTCCACCAAATCAGTGATATGACGATCACAAACAAGGTTGTTCCCAGAACGCAACCCAGTAGAACACAATTGGAGCTGAAAAATGTGTTGCTGGAAAAGCGCAGCTGGTCAGGCAGCATCAAAGGAGCAGGAGAATCGACGTTTCGGGCATAAGCCCTTCTTCAGGAATGGCTTATGCCCTAAAGGTTAAGCCCTTCTTTAAGCTCATTTTCATCCAAATGTGAATCGATCGGATCCCTTTGCATCTTCTTCAGCTGCATACCCTCCACTGATGTCAGGCTCACCGGTCTATATTTATCTGGAGTATTCGTCCACACGTCAGAAACAAGGAGACAACATTAATAACTCTCCAGTCCTCTGGGTCCCTGTTCACGTGTGCTGCAAAGATGTCTGTTAATACCTCAACTATTTCCTCTCTCGCTTCTCTCTTAAACCAGAGATACATCCCATCCGGACCTGGGGCCTTGGGATACTGTCATGTATTTTAGCATACTCAACACTTCCTCCGTCCATTCCTTAATGTTATACTTAACTTCCCTGATACATTTAATAATTTAACAGAGTCAGCTTAACCATGCATGCTGATGCAGCAGGCAGTGATGACAGCCAAAGGTATGCTGGCCTGTAAAGCGGGATGATTTTCTGTGTCAGAGTAAAGACGTCTTGCTGCAATTAAAGAGGGTCTTCATGAAGCCACACGTTAAGTATTTGATGTTCTCGTCTGAGGAAGAATATTCTTGCTGTTGAGGAAGACAAGCGAAAGTTCACCAGGCTGATTCCCATGTTGGCAGGACTCATATATAGCAAAAAACGAGATCGACTGGGCTTGTACTAACTGGAACTTAGTAGAATGAGGAGGGATCTCATTGAAACATATAACATGCTGATGATACTGAGCAGATCGGGGAGGTCCAGGACGATGTACCATGGATTAGGAATAAGGGATATTCCATTAAATGTGTATACGAGGAAGATTTTCTTCACTTAGAGTTTTCCGAATCTATGGAATTCTCTCCTCCAGGAAGCTGGTGATTGAATATTGTCGGGGGGAGGGGGATTGTGTATGTTTGCTCAAGTGGGTACATCCACATACTGAATCATAATTTTTCTTGTACACACTCAACAAATTTCTTTTTAAAATTCCTGTCTAACTCTGTGTATTCTCCCTTCAGAATCTCAACCTGTTCCCTTCCAATATCATTTTTGCCAATGAGGACAATTGCCTCATGCTGGTCTGTCTCCCCCTTGAGAATATTCTGCATCCTGTCTGAGACATTCTTTTTCCTGGTACCAGGAAAACCACACACAATTCTGATTTTTCGCTGCTGGACACAGAAACGTCTGTCTGTACCTCGGACTCGGGAATCGCTTAACACAATTGGTCTCTTGAAACCCGACGTGACCCTCGTTGCATTAGAGTCAGTCTCAATCCCAGAAACTTGGCTGTTCGTGCTACGTTTCCCTGAGAATCAATTAACCCCCACATTTTCCAAACAGCATACTTGTTTGAACAAGGTAGCCTTGTTAGACAAGGCTTGTTACCTTTGGATATAATTTTCTCAGCCACGAACTATTCTTCTGTACAATCAACGGCTATCATTTTCGATTCCTCCCTGATATCCAGGAAAGCATTAAGGTCATTTGCAAAATAGCTCACCAGTTGTACAGAGCGATGGAGATACCATCAAGTTTTCAATGCGTAGCTGCAGGAACGAAAGGAACTGGCACAGTGAGAAGCACACCTGCCTCGGTCTGAAGGTGGAAACTCTGAGCAAAAAACTCTGGAGAGTACATC
>NW_025212904.1:27716-29394 GCF_004010195.1 Chiloscyllium plagiosum
TGGGGCCTGCGGTGAGGGGGCTGTCCTGGGGCCTGCAGTGAGAGGGCTGTCCTGGGGCCTGCGGTCAGATGGCTGTGCCAGGGCCTGCGGTGAGAGGGCTGTGCTGTGGCCTGTGGTGTGAGGGCTGTGCCGGGTCCTGTGGTCAGAGGGTTGTGCCAGGGCCTGCAGTAAGAGGGCTGTGCCAGGGCCTGCGGTGATAGGGCTGTGCCGGGGCCTGCAGTGAAGGGGCTGTGCCGGGACCTGTGGTAAGAGGGCTGTGCCGGAGCCTGTGGTGAGAGGGTTGTGCTGGGACCTGCGGTAAGAGGGCTGTCCTGGGGCCTACAGTGAGAGGACTGTCATGGGGCCTGCTGTGAGAGGGCTGTATCGGATCCCAGATGGTGGGGTATTTGTCCAAGAGATCTGAGAGAAGAAGGGCTTGTTGGGGTGGAGAGGTGGTGAGAGGGGAAGTGGAAGAGGTGGGGCAGGTTGTAATGTGGTGACAAGAAGACATTTTAGTGGGGGGTTGGTGGAAGTGGATGGGAATATCAGATCTCAGGCGAAGAGTGGAATTGTCTGGACTGACAACTGAATTGTGCATGTCTGACAGTGAGAAAGGATATTAGTCAAGGTTCCAGAGAAGAAGTAGATGGGGGCAATGGTGATGTGTTGGGGAAAGGTGTTAGCTTAATAGTTATTCAAGATGTAGATCAAGTTTTAATTGTCTAACATTTCCTGGGTAACTCTTTCCTTAACTGCAGCACAATCCTTTAAATTATGATACTTACATAGATACTTACAGAAGGTTCCAGGCAGAGGGATATTGTTCCTTTGACTCTTCAATTTTCTGGGCAATTGTCTCTGAGTGCTATTTCAAGGGTCCCATGGGTCCCAATGTGTTAAGCCCATCCACCCTGCCAAATGTCTGGCCAATGGAAAATTTGGGTCAATGTTCTGACCTTTTGTGACCTTGCACTTCTCCATCAATGATCTTTTCCCGAAAAGATCAGAAATGGGAGATTCACTAATAATTGCACAGTGTTCAGTTCTGCTCACAGCTCCCCAGATCTTGAAGCAGCCAGACCAGGATAAGACACAGGCTTGCTTTGATAAGCGCCAGGGAACATTCTCACTGAGCAGCTGCAAGGAATGACTACTCCAAAAAAAAAGTGTTACCACCACTCTGCAATTGAATTGCATCCCAACATACTCCATCAAGAACACAGGAAGTTTCCAGCATCTGTTCCACTAGCTGACAAAATTGACATTGAAATCATCATCCATTTTGGCAGGAGCTGTCAATTGTGCAGATGCAGGAATTTCTGGGTGTTACATAACCGTAACTGTTGGAAGATGGCAATGTGGTCATGTCATTGGACTAATAATCCGGTGTTTCTAAGCTAAAACCCTGGGGACCTAAACTGAAATTTTACCATAACAGTTGGTGGATTTTAAATTAAATTTGACAAGTAATGACAAATGCAGCTTAAAAATCCAACTGATTCACTAATGACAGTGGTTAGCACTGCTGCCTCACAGTGAAACCTGCATTCAGTTCCAGCCTCAGGTTACTGTCTGTGTGAAGTTTGCACATTCTCCCCATGTCTGCATGGATTTTCATAAGGTGCTCCAGTTTCCTCCCACAGTCCAATGACATGAGAGTTATGTGGATTGGCCATGCTAAATTGCTGTTGTGTCGAGG
>NW_025212905.1:0-8094 GCF_004010195.1 Chiloscyllium plagiosum
GAATGAGCAGGGCTAAGCTGCCCTCTCCTTTATCATTGTTCAATGCAGCGAGGGACCAGCGGTCTACTGTTTTATGCTTTTGCTGCTTTCAGTTTCCTGATTAGGATGGTCAGAGCTTCCTTCCACATCCTTTCCTACTTCTGTGAAGTTGAGTTTAGTAAAATTAAAATGTATTCTCTTTCTCATTTCCACATACATCACACATTCAATGATGCATTCCAAGATGATTTATTTTATGAGGAGCTAGGCCTTTTGCTTTTATTTTCAAGAGCTTTTAGTTGTACTTTCAATTCACTTATCCAAAGATCATAATATTCCCTCTTTTCATTTGGAGGCTAGTGTTCCAACTCAAAAAGCCACTTAGTAAAGGATAGTACAGAAACTAATCCTGACTTATCTTACATGTATTTGCAGTCTAAAACATTACAAATGTACATCTCTTTACTGAACAATGCATACAGTTTAAATAAGTTTGTCTTTATACACGCTCAATTATCACCTACATGTAATGAAATAAATAACAAATAATTTACGGATAGTAATCTTTATTTGTCATTAAAATTATTTTTCCCCTACTGTATGGCAATGTATTTACTGCTTCCTCATTACTCTCCCAGGAGTGTACTAAGGAAAACTCCTAAGCAGCAGCATTGTAATTGCTTCATCCCCATTATCTGTTTGATGACAGCTTGGACTTCTGTTATCTCTCCTTTCTACTAATATCCTTGGATTTCAAAGATGGTTTACAGACAAGTCTACAGAGGATTTCCCTTATTTCTCAGCAGTTTGCCTCGGATTGGTTGCTCCTAATCAAAGATAGAGTAGCCTGGAAAATGGATGCACACAACCAGTGATCAGAGAGCATCAAATTGTTAAGAAAGTAGCAATCTGAGTGTTCCACGAAGGTGCATGAAGGTATTTTAACTGTGCAATGTGGGCTTTGCTGGGTAGCCCAGCATTTACTGACCAATCCTAATTGCCCTAGTGAAGGGGTGAATTGTATCAATACACCACTGCAGTACATGGAGTGGTGGGACACCCACAATGCTGCTGGTGTTACTATGCACCTGATGTGCAAAACAAAATAGAAAAGCACAGCACATTACAGGTCTATTGGCCCTCAATATTGTGCCAGCCTTTTATTCTACTCTAACATCAGGCTAACCTGCATATCCTTCATTATACTATTTTCCATGTGCCTATCCAAGAGTCGCTTAAATGTCCCGAATGTATCTGACGAGATATACTTGTCATCTCAAGCAATAGAGGCTGTGGGTTTGGAAAGTGCTGTCTTAGAAATCTTGGTGCGATATTGCAATGCAACTTGTAGGCATGAACTGTGTTGTGATGGAGGTAGTGATTGTTGAAATTGTTGTTGAGTGTGCAAATCAAACAAGCTGCTTGGTCCTGGTGGTATCCAGCTTCTTGTGTATTGTTGGAGCTGCAGTCATAAAGGCAAGTGGAGAGCCTTCCACCACACTCCTGATTTGTACTCTTTAGATGGTGAATAGACTTTGAGGAGTCATGGTGTGAGTTTTTTATTAAAGAAACTACTCTTGTAACCATTGTATTTATATGGCTGCTCAAGTTCAGTTTCCTGTTCAGTGGTAATCCCAAGATATTGATTCTGGGGAATTGCCTATCTCTTATGGGCCATAGATGTGACTTGCCAGTCATCAACAAAAGCCTGACTGCTGCCCAGGTCTTGCTGCATTCGGACATGAATTGCTTCTGTATCTGAAGAATTACTGAAGAAGCTGACATTGTGCAATCATTGGCGAGCATCCCACTCCGACCCTATGATGAAACAGCTGGAGATGGTTGGACCCAGCATGAGGGATTCTTGCAGTAATGTCCTCAGACTGAGACGATTGACCTTCAACAACCATAACCATCCCTCTATGTGTTAAGTATGACTCCAACAAATGGGAAGTTTCCCCCCAATTTCCATTAATTCCAGTTTTGCCTGGCTTCCTTGACGACACATTTACTCAAATGTGGCTTTGATGTCAACGGCAGTCATTTTCACTTCCACTCTTGAGCTCAGCTCTTTGTCCAGATTTGAACCAAGGCTGTAATTAGATCAGAAGCTGACAGGGCCTGACAAGACCAAACTGAGTATCAGTGACCACAATATTGCTGAGTAAAAAGGTACATGCTGCTTGATAGCACGATCAATGACACAGTTCCATCACTTTGTTGATAGTTGGTAGTTGACTGATGGTATAGTGACTGACCAGGTTGTAATTTGTCCTGTTTTTTGAGGAGCAGATATACCTGGATAATTTTACACATTTTTAAATAGAAACCAGAATTGTATGTGTTCTGGAATAGATTGGTTTGTGTGCAGCTAGTTCTGAAGCACAAATCCACATTACTTATTGTCAGAATGTCATCAGGGTCCAAAGCTTTGCGTAATACTCAGTGCCTTCTTACTATCATATGGAGTGAATCAAATTGGTAGAAGACTGGTATCTGTGATGCTGGGGATTCCAGGCAAGGATGGATCATCTGCTCACATTCCTGAATGAAAACTGTTGTAAATTCATCAGCCTCGTCTTTTCCACTGATGTGCTGAGGTTCCCCATTGTTGAGAATAGGGAAATTTGTGGAGTCTCCTCTAACAATGAGTTGTTTAATTATTCCCCTCCATTCATGATTTTTTGTTGAACCCTAGATTGTAGGATACGCTGGACCATAAGTTTGCAGATTGTGTTTGAATATAGTTCCGCTGCTATTGATGGCCACAGTATGTCATGGTTGCTCTTGAGTTGTTTGATCTATTTGAAGTCCATCCCATCAGCACAGTGATTAAACTTCACATCATGGTGGAGGGTATCCTCAATGTGATGTTTGAGATGCTGCAGAAGTGATAAGGAGAGATAATATTAACTAAATGGCATAGTTATAAATTGAATAATTGATTAGTGAGGTGCAAAAGCAGGACAACAGTGCTGAACCTTCATAAATCTCAGATTAGGCCCCTGCTATGGTATGGTGTCAATTGTGGTGACCGCAATTTCGGAGGGTATAAGCGTCCTTGAGAATGTACAGAGGAGAATTGCCAGAATGACTCCAGGGATGAGGCAATCTTAGACACAGGTTAGGTGGGAAACAATGTGATTGTTCTCCTTATAGCAAAGTATATTAAGTCAAGATACAGGTCACCTGTATCATGATAGACAAAGAAAGATTTTTTTCATCAGTTGATGATACAAGGATTAAGAGACACAAATACAATGTTCTGGTGAAGGGATTCCCGGGATGTGATGAGGGGTTCTGACACAGTGAGCAGTAATGGCTTGGAATTCATTGCCAATGGGGGCAGAAATGAGAAATGATTTCAAAAGGATCTAAGATAGACACTTGAGGGAAATAAAGAGACTGATTGGATTGCTTCACAGAGAGCCAGCATGAACCGATTTTCAGTCTTGCTTTGTCTAATACTTCTATGAATGAAAGAGAATTATTGAAATGACAAAAAGAAGTCTGCCAGAAAATACCTTCAGTAAATTGCACTCTGTTTTGGAATTATATGAATGAGTAGACTGTTTTCACAGGCAATGCTTGTGGCCACCTGCAACTGCAGGCAATACACATGTCACTCATTCAGGAACATGCATATGTACAGTTCCAAACGTTAACGTTATCATGTAGGTTTTACATGTGACGTCATGGACAATTACACTACTGTGCATGCAGAGAGAAGCATACAAGTTTAAACTGGGTTTCAGTGGTGAGGAGAGGGAGCATGGGATACATGACATGGGATGGTGGGGGGAGGCGTTCCTACAGTGAGATGGGAAGAAGGCCCAGAAGCCAGGGATTGGCAAGGGGGCGAGACAAGAGCCCAGGACCTGGAAATGGCAGGCAGTGGTTGGGTATGTCAGGGATCAGTACTAAGAGCCCAACTATTAATGATAATGATTTAGATTTAATATCTCAAAAGTTGCAGATGACACAAAGCTGGGTGAAAGGGTAAGCTGTGAGGAGGATGCAGAGATGGTGCAGTGTGTTTTGGACAGACTGAGTGAGTGGGCATAAGCAGTATAATGTGAATAAGTATGAAGTTATCCGTGAGTGAGGCCTCTTTCGGTCACAGCTGACCATGGATTGCATCCTCATTGTTCCAGCTTTCTGCTTCCCTGAAGCAACGTCGCTTGTGACTGAAGAGATCAATACCGGAGTGACAGTCTCGGTCGCAGAGGTCACATCTGTATGTGGTCATTGATCTGCTCGAGTAGCTGCACTCCTTCCTGCATGCCCGCATGTCTGCTGCAGCATTCATCAGATTCATTTCCCCTCTTTTGAGGTGATGGTTTAGGTTGCTTCTCCATCTCATGCGATCAGCTGCAAGCCTTTCCCAGGATTCCGTAATGATATCAAGCGCCTTCATGTCCCGCATGTAGAGGTCCTTGTAGCGCAGCTGGGGATGCCAAGTGGGTCTCTTCCCAGGTGCGAGCTCTCCATCGAGGATATCCTTTGGGATGGGGCAATCCTCCATGCAGTGAACGTGGCCCAGCCAGCATGGTCTCCCCTGCCTGAACAGAGTGTACATGCTGGGATGGTCAGCGTGAGATTGCACTGCTGTGTTGGACACTCTGTCTTGTCAGGATATGGCGGATATCCTCAAGTGGAAGATGTTCAGTCTTCTCTCCCGTCTGGCACATGTAGACCACATTTCACTGCCATACAGCAGTGTGCTTATGACACACGCTTTGTAGACTGACATTTTTATCTTCACTGTCAGCTTGGGATTTGTCCAGACTCGAGTCGTCAGGCGAACAAGAGTTGAGGCTGCTTTCCCGATCCTCTTGTCGATCTCTGTGTCCAAGGAGAGGTTGTTAGTAATGGTAGAAACAAGGTACGTAAACTGATGGATGACATTGAGCTCGTAGTCATCGATGGTGATGACCGGCAGTGCCACTGTGTCCTGTCCCAGGACACTGATAGTCAGCCCGAAATCCTTGCAAGCGTGGGAGAGGCGATCTATCAGTGACTGGAGTTCTGCTGGGTGTGTGTTGCAACTGGAGCATCATCAGCAAACAGCATGTCCCTGATGAGTGCCATGCATACTTTTGTCTTGGCTCTGAGGCGGGCCAGGTTGAAGACCTTGCTGTCTGATTGAGTGCGTAGGTAAATTCCCTCCGTTGCGCTGCCAAAGGCATATTTCAGGAGCACAGCAAAAAAAATCCCAAAGAGTGTGGGAGCCAGGACGCAGCCTTGTTTGACGCTGCTACAGACGTCATAGGCCTCAGAAGAGCTGCCACTGAAATGCACTGTCCCCTTTGTGTTACTGTGGAAGGATTCAATCATGCTCAGCAGTTTCGATGGGTAGCCAGTCTTCAGGTGAATCTTGAAAAGGTCGGACGCCTTGATGAGGTCAATGAAAACGACATAAGGGGCATTTTCTGTTCTCTGCACTTCTCCTGCAGTTGGCGAAGGGAGAAGATCATGTCTACTATTGACCTTTTAGTTCGGAAGCTGCACGGTAACTCTGGGTATACATGTTTTGCCAGTTTCTGCAGGTGAGTCAAGATGACCCAAGCAAAGGCTTGCCGACAGTGTTGAGGACAGAGATGCCTCTAGTTGCTGCAGTCGCTTCTCTTGCCCTTGTTCTTGTAGAGGGCAATGATCGTGGCATCCCTCATGGCCTGCAGTACAGCTCCTTCTTGCCAATACTGACAGAGGACTTCATGCAATGGGAGCAGGAAGCCAGTCTTGCAGCACTTGGATCAGATCAGGAGGAATCCCGTAGCTACTTGGGGCCTTACCTAAGGCCAGGCTGTCAATGGCCTCACTGAGCTCTTCTACTGACGGTTCTGCGTCTAGTTTACCCATAGTCAGCAAGCATGTGATAGGCATCAAGTGCTGAAGCGGAAACAGTATGCTGTCTGGAGTAGAGGTCAGAATAGTGTTCAACCCACCTCTCCATCTGCTGACCTTTGTCTGTGATTACTTCCCTAGTAGAGGATTTGAGGGGGGCAGTCTTGCTCTGAGCTGGTCTTAGTGCCTTTTTAATACTTTCATACATTTCCCTAACATTCTCCATTATAGCAGCCTTCTGAATTTCCTCACTTAGCTGTGTCTAGTACTCGTTAGCGCAATGCCTGGCAGTCTGCTGAACCTTGTTCCAGACAGCCCTGAGAATCTGCAGGTTCTTCCCAGTAGCTGACCGCTTGTCCTCAGTTCAGGCAACACACTTGGCTTCAATGACAGGGGTCATCTTGGCTGCCTTAGCCTCAAACCAGTCATATGTCTTGCAGGTCTTCTTCCCAAAGATAGCCAGGGATGTGCAATGCATGGTATCCTGCAAGGTTTCCCACTTCTCTGTGGCAGAATCTCCATGTTGCGAGGCACTGAGTTCTCTTTCAAAAGCCTCTGAGAATTGTCTGGCTGGGACACTTTGCTGACGTCGATGCGAGGATTCCCCTGTTGCTTAGTGCGATAGAATCTCTTAGTCTACAGCCTAATCTTGCAACGCACGAGGAGCAGTCTGTGTCATAGTCCGAACAGTGGTAAGAGCGTGTGTGCAGAATGTGTTTGATGGCGGTGCACCTAACTAGAATCAGATTGAGTTGGTGACAATGCTTTGAGTGTGGGTGTCTCCAGGAAACCTTGTGCTGGGGCTTGTCTGGAATAAGGAATTTGCGATGCAGCAACCGTAGTAAGTGCACAGTCAAGCAGTCACTGTCTCTTCTTATTCATTTTGCCCAAACCAAAATGCTCAAGGCGGGAGGGCCATGAGTCATGGTCTGCACCCACTCTGGCATCGAAGTCACCCAGAAGAACAAGTTGCTCCTTCCTAGGGATGCTGCTAATGACAGCTACAAGATTGTCATCGAACTTGTTCTTCGTGTCTGGCTTAGAGGACAGTGTCAGGACATACACGCTGACAAGGATGACTGGGCCTGTAGTGGTGTCGAGGCAAAGAGTCATGAGTCACCCTGAGCCATTGCTGCCTGGATCTACTGTGTTCATCAGGCTGTTCTTTACTGTGAAGCCGACCCCCTGCTCTCTGGGCTCATCAGAGCCAATCCCCTGCCAGTAAAATGTGTAGTCCTTCTCATTCAGGGAGCCCGCCCCTGCCAGCCTTATTTTCTGGAGGGCAGCTATATCCACCGGGAGTCTCTTGAGCTCATTATTTGTGAAAGCTGATTTCCTAGAGTCGCTGATATCCTGGAGGATTTCCTGAGAGGCCGATCATCATTGTGCAGACGTTCCAACTTCCCAGTTTAGGAGTTGGTCTCTTTTGTTGCTTGGAGCAGTGATTGCAATCTGCTGTTCGGATAATTCCTAATCTCCATGCACCCGATCAAGAGAGCAGATTGTAGTGGGACAGCACCTTAGTGGCTGGGGGCTGCCCATTGGGGGCAATAGCTGTCCAGTGGGATTTGAAAATCCATCCCACTGTCGGGAGCAACCACTGGTGCCACGCTCTCTGCCAATCTAGCGATGACTTAAAACTGGTATCAGCTGCCTGCCAGTGTTGCGTCGACGCTGTGAGCAAAGCTGGAGTGTCCTCTCCAGGTGTGGTGGTGGTTGGATGCAAGCCGAGGTGCTGTGGTATGGGGAACAAGCTGTTGCCCATGAAGCAGGTCACCCCTCTCCATGACACTGGCTAATCTAAAGAAACAGCAAAACCATTACAGTTTGCTACCAGAACTGTCGCAGGAGCTATCAGAACGAGGTTGTAGGTAAAGACAAACTGCCTTCAGGGCCCTGGCTCCAGTCTTTTCCTCGAGGTATCCTCCTGAAGCCTTCCGCACATGCGAGTGTGATTACAAGGCAGCCGAGGTTTAAAACCAGAGCTTTCCTTCTTCTTGCCAGGAAGCAGCCAGCCCCGGGGGAGGGGGTGGGGGGGGGGGTTGATGGTGGGGGTTGGGGGGGAGGCAAGTGAGTTCCCTCCTAACCCAAATTATCCACATCTCTCCCATCCCTCCTTATCCACATCACTCCATACCCTCCTTATCCACATCTCTCCTCACCTTCCTTATACACTTCGTTCCTAATCCTCTTGATTTACATCTCTCCCAACTCTCCTTATTTACATCACACCTAACCCTCATTATCCACATCTCTCTTAACCCCCCT
>NW_025212905.1:9286-11299 GCF_004010195.1 Chiloscyllium plagiosum
TCTTTATCCACATCTCTCCTAACATCCTTATTCACATCACTCCACACCCTCCGTATCGACATCTCCCCTAACCCTCCTTATCCACAAAAACTCCTAAAACTCCTTATCCACATCACTCCTCACCCTCCTTATCCACATCTCTCCTTCACTTCCTTATCCACATCACTCCTAACCCTCCTTATCCACATCTCTCCTAACCATCCTAATCCACATCTCTCCTGATCCTCCTTATCCACATCTCTCCTCATCCACATCCCTCCCAAACCACCTTTTCCACATCACTCCTAACCCACCTTATCCACATCGCTCCTAACCCTCCTTATTCACATCTCTCCCAACCCCCTATCCATATCACTCCTAACCCCTCTTATCCACATCACTCCTAACCCACCTTATACACATCTCTCCTAACGTCCTTATTCACATCACTCCTAACGCTCCTTATCCACATCTCTCTGAACCCTCCTTATCCACATCACTCCTAAAACTTCTTATTCTCATCACTCCTAACCCTCCTTATCCACATCTCTCCTAACCCTCCTTATCCAGATCTCTCCTGACCCTCCTTTTCCACATCTCTCCTGACACTCCTTATCCACATCGCTCATAACCCTCCTTATCCAAACCTCTCCTAAACCTCCTTATCCACATTTGTCCTGACCCTCCTTCCCCACATCGCTCCTAATCCTCCTTATTCACTTCTCTCCTAACCTCCTTATTCACATCACTCATAACCCTCTTTATCCACATCTCTCCTAACATCCTTATTCACATCACTCCTAACCCTCCTTATCCACATCTCTCCAAAACCTCCTTATCCCCATCTCTCCTAAACCTCCTTATCCACGTCTCTCCTTCACATCTCTTCTAAACCTTCTTATCCACATCTCTCCTAAACCTCCTTATCCACATCTCTCCTAACCCTCCTTATCCACAACTCTCCTCATGCTCATTATCCACATCACTCCTGACCCTCCTTATCCACATCTCGCCTCACCCTCCTTTTCCACATCACTCCTGACCCTACTGATCTACATCTCTCCTAACCCTCCTTATCCACATCGCTCCTAAAACCTCCTTATTCACATCTCTCCTAACCCTCCTTATCCATATCTCTCCTAATGTCCTTATTCACATCAGTCCTAACGCTCCTTATCCACATCTCCCTTAACCGTCCTTATCCACATCACTCCTAACCCTCCGTATCCACATCTCCCCTAAACCTCCTTATCCACATCTCTCCTAACCTTCCTGATCCACATCTCTCCTCATGCTCATTATTCACATCACTCCTGACCCTCCTTATCCACATCTCTCCTCACCCTCCTTTTCCACATCAGTCCTGACCATACTTATCCACATCACTCCTAATCCTCCTTATCCACATCGCTCCTAACCGTACTTATTCACATCTCTCCTAACCCTCCTTATTCACTTCTCTCATAACCTCCTTATTCACATCATTCATAATCCTCTTTATCCACATCTCTCTTAACATCCTTATTCACATTATTCCTAACACTCCAAATCCACATCTCTCCGAACCGTCCTAATCCACATCTCTCCTGACCCTCCTTATCCACATCTCTCCTGACCCTCCTTATCCACATCTCCCTAATCCTCCTTATTCACATTTCTCCTAACCCACCTTCTCCACATCGCTCCTAATCCTTCTTATCCACAACTCTCCTCTTGCTCATTATCCACATCACTCCTGACCCTCCTTATCCACATCTCTCCTCACCCGCCTTTTCCACATCGCTCCTGACCCTACTTATGCACATCTCTCCTAACCCTCCTTATCAACATCGCTCCAAAACCTCCTTACTCACATCTCTCCTAACCCTCCTTATTCACTTCTCTCCTAACCTCCTTATTCACATCACTCATAATCCTCTTTATCCACATCTCTCCCAACCCTCCTTATCCACATCGCTCCAACACCTCCTTATCCACATCGCTCCTAAACCTCCTTATTCACATCTCTCCTAACCCTCCTTATTCACTTCTCTC
>NW_025212905.1:11705-13854 GCF_004010195.1 Chiloscyllium plagiosum
CTGATGACAAGAACTTCATTTTAACTTGACGATCCGAAATCCCCATGTTTAATTTAGAGACAGGAGGAGACCACTAGTGTGCAGACTGAGGGGAACGAATATTGGAAAATTTCTAAGAGGTCAATCATGCACCATTGCGGACTGGCAGGAGAGTTAACGAGATGGGGAGACTGCTGAAGGACGAGGGAAGACGGAGAGAGTGGCCAATGAAGTGACTATTCGAGCACAAGGCCATACAATTTGAGGTTATGAACGTTCATAGGATGTTTACATGCGCAAAGTATATTCTAAATTTGGAAGGTTTCGATAGGAGGGTGAGTTGATTGGAAAGGTCGTGGCTGCAGACAATATTATTAATCGTTTTGTCTAATGATTGTCTAAAAAATCAACATATTTTATTTACATATCAACATTTAATTGTTGTGTCCATCAACATTTAATAACCAAATTATTGTCCAAGCTTTCCCAACAAGACAGCCCGACTGCAATGTTAAAATGGAAAACAATGTGGAAAAATAGGATGAGATGCAATTTGATTGGAGGAACAGGCGCTTAGACTATGTTCTAAATTAGAAAGAACGTCGGAGTTTTTACGCGCTGATAGTCTTTGAGCCCTGGTTTGGGTTTTCTTCAGGTAGGTTTGCAATTTCACTTGGAGGGTAGGAAGAAAAATGAAATGTCAACATTCATTTTGAGCGTGCTATAATGAAAATCTGTGGATATACTGCTAATGCTGTTTAAGGCTCCAGTCCGACCAGATTTGGAATATCGTGTGTCAATTAATCTAAATCATCGTTGGGAGTCAGGGTATACAATGGGAACTAGAAGCTGCTGCTAATTTTGCCTTTTGATTATATGAGTGATCAGACTGAAGGGATATATCACCAATTTTTTGAATTGTCCTCTGAACCTATTCTGTGTCACGACGTAGATTCCAGTGTTTGTGCAGCAACTCAAGAGCTGTAGAATAAATCCTAATTATTGGACATACACAGGCACATAAATCAAATAGCCCAGATTATCCATTCGTTCAAGCATTGCATACACGGCAAACACTGCCCACAGCAGGATGAAGTTGCCTGAAATCATAAACAGAAGAACAATTGATTTTCTTCGGTTCTCCATCTCCGTGTCTCTGGGACACTCCCCATTGTTGTGAGCCCGGAGTCTCCTGCGGGCTCTGCTGCTCACTACAATATGTCTGATGGTGAAAATATTGAGCTGCAGAATCAGAACGAATGGGAGACAGGGTGAGAGAATGTAGTGAACAATTTCAATTATAGCCCATAACTCTAAGTTGTCATCACTCAATTCTATACCACAAAACATAGGATGATTAGATAAACCATAATTACTGTTATACATAAAATACCAGCTGATATTATTTAAACAGCTCAGTCCAGTCACTGTTCCGAGAACCACCGCCGTTGTTTTCTCATTACAATATTTACTTTTGAACGTGTGACAACGAATGGCTACCAAACGGTCGAAGGTGAATGTGACGGTGAACCAGACAGAGCAATCGGATGCTGCATAAAGCAGGACAGCATGAATGTTGCACACATCTATATCTTCCATGAAAGTGAAGACGTCTGGATAAACAATTGGAATATGTCTCAATATCAGGTCAAGGATGACCACCAATAAATCTGCGACTGCCATGGCCATCAGATAGAGAGTGACACATCTGGAGAGTCCACACTTCCCACGGAACAGAATCACAATCGTCACTGTATTAACTGTGGAAAAGGAAACTGCGATATAACACTTAACGATTGATGAGGGGGAAAACTGCAATATTTAATTTTCACTTCATCCATAAGTGGTGCACAGTCATGACTGTGTTTTCCATTCAGAAGCCATAATCCTCAAAGAGTACCTTCCAAATTCGCATTCTCTACTCTGACGTAGCTAATTATTGTATCCATAGTTGCAGGAGAAAGTGATGGAACGTGTGGTGTTGGACATGCACAGCCAGTCAGGAAGCATTCGAGGAACAGGAGAGTCGACATTTCGAGCATAAACCTTCATCAGCAATGAGGGAATAGCCCAATGGGCTGAGAGATCAATGGAAGGGGATGGACTGTGGGGAAGGTAGCGGGGGATGGGATAGGGAGCTGGATATGAGGTATTATGGTGATATGTCAGA
>NW_025212905.1:16192-19676 GCF_004010195.1 Chiloscyllium plagiosum
GGCACCTCTCTCCCCTTGCTGGACCTCTCCATCTTCATTTCCGTTGACAGACGCAAAACATACATCGACGTCAAGCTCACTGCCTCCCACAGCTACCTGGACGACACGTCGTCACATCTTGGCATTTGTAAAAACGCTATCCATTCCTTCCAATTCATCTACCGCACATTGTCCCAGGAGGACTAATTCCACCAAAGAAAATCCCGGATGCCCTCCTTCTTCAATGACTGCGAATTCCCTCCCGCTGGTGGATGATGCTCTCAAGTTCATCTCCTCCATTTCGCTCACCTCTGCCCTTGAACCCGACCTCTTCAATCGGATCAAGGACAGAACTCCCCGCTCCTCAACTTGCATCGTATCAATCTCCACATTCAACTAAACATCTTCAGCCATGTCCGCCACCTGGGATGCATTTCACTTTCCACCGCGACCTGCATTCCACAGAGATGATAACCACAGAAACTCCATTGTCAGTGCCACATCATCCACCACTGCATCGCCCACACCTGGCACCTTTCCTTGAAACCACAGAGAGGAAAACTTGTGCGTACACCTTCAAACTCACCGCCGTCCATGGTGCTAACTGATCCTTTCGCATTTGTACAGAGATTTAGCTTTGCTTCCACACACATCATCTGTTGTGTCCGTTGGTTTTGGTGTAGCCAACTCGACATTGAGGCGACAGGAGGGCTACTTGCGGAACGTTGCTGAGGAAACATGGACTAAGTAATCCAATCTCCCTGTTGCAGAACACTTTAACTCCCCCTCCCAACCGTCAAAAACATGCAAGTCCTGGATCTCCTTCACCGGCAGACTCTAGACACCCGATGCCTGGAGGAAGAATGCCTCAACTTCCGCCCATGGCACACTCCAACCACACGGGATCGATGCAGATTTCACAAGTTTCTTCATTTTCCCCCATCCCATTCGGCACCCTATTCCAGAGCCAACACTCCAACTCAGCTCCGCCCTATTGAACTGTCCTAACTTTCCATTTTTCTTCCCACCGATTAGCTCTAACCTTCTTTCCGAACAATCTCCATCATCGCCCACCTCCATCTGAAAATGGCATTCTCAGTTACCTTCCCCAGCATCACCCATTTATCTCTCAGGTCCCTTGAGCCACCCCCTCATTCGTGATGAACGGCTGATGCTCAAAACTTCAACTCTCCTCCACTCCGCATGCTGTCAGAACACCTGTGTTTTCCAGCACCACATATTACGACACGGGGTACATTCTGACAGTGTCTCTGCGTGAGAAATACATTGAATCTACTGATGCAGAATTCTGATTCAAATATTCATGGTCTATCAAACAAATATAGCCAACTACTGCAGGGGATTTCAGGTGATCGTTCCACATTTGCTCATAGATACTTAGATCCATAGCCACAGGATTAGAAGCAGAGAATCAATCCAATTCGTCTCCAGTAATGACTATGTTGACAATGTAATGTAGTCTGGTCTAACATAGCTTTACACTTCACCATATATACCAAGGGAGTAAGGACGAATCAACAATCCATCTACGCGAAAACGTGCATCAGGAAGCAGTTCAGGACAATAAGTGAAGAGTACAACACGATTTAGAAATTTGATAAGGACATTTACCACTTACGGGGGACACTGACAGCAGCAAGTATTGGGTAGTATATCCTCTAAAAATCCTGAATTATACTTTTGATGTAGAAGTCCCCATTCATCCATGAAAAAGCGACGTCGTATACTTCAAGAATGTATGGATAGAAATCATTGAAATCCATGACGCATTTTCTTCCAATGGGTGGAGGGTTATTCTGTGCAGTTAAGCCAGGAATCCTTTTATGCAGCAAGGAGAGAAGTCCCTGAGAGATTTACTCATTAATTGTGGAGTTGACATTAATTCATCGTCAACACCTGGGTTCCGTTAATAGGATTGTTTATTCCATGTACAGTCACTGAGCAGATGATTTCAGTTATCCCTAGGAATCCAGATGTCTTTTATTGTTAAACTAAAATGAGCTTGTCAATCTAAACTCAGAAAACTACAGAGTGTATGAGTCTCTCTTTTTAGCTGGCTGGACCGAGAGCAATAATCTTGGTCTTTTGGAATACAATGTAATTTACAATAAATATTTCTTTTGTTTTACGCTGTGTATTTAAATGGGAGAAAATGATTATTTTTAAACACTAAGGATGGTTCAAACGATTCTTGCAGGTTTGGTAAGTAAGTCACCTCACGCTCATTGCTGACTCCATGCGTGAGAATTGCACCCAGCTCCAGTGCCTCGAGAACCAAGTTAGGGAACAGCACGTGGAGCTGGATGAACGTCGGGTCATTTAGAAGGTGGAGGCAGTTATTGTGAGGAGTTAGAGGGAGTTAGTGACTCCACAGCAACGCGACGATGGTAGGTAGGTTAACGTCAGGAGTAAGGCAGTGACGATTAGGCATTGCAGGGATCTTTTGTGGGGATTCTCCGCAACAAGTATACCATTTAGATACTATTGGAGGAAAGATTAACCAGGCGTAAGTAATGGAAAAGAGGTCGCTGGTGCAGTGTCTATCCCTGCTGCTCACTGCAGAAGGGGAAGAAGAGCAGAGCTTTCGTCATTGGTGAGTCCATAGTAAGGACAAGAGATAGGAGCTTGTGTGGGAAAGAGGGTAACACACGATTGGTTTGTGGCCTCCCAGGTGTCAACGTTCGTGATGTTGCAAGGCTTAGAAAGTGTGAATGCTGGGAATTCGTTTCTATCAGATCTCCCCTCAACCTGCGAAACTTCGATGAATCCCAGCATCCTCAGCCGTTCATCATATGTGAGGCCTAACATTCCAGGGATCATGCCTGTGAAACCCCGCTGGAAATGCTCCAGTGCAAGTACGCCCTTCCTGAGGTATGGGGCCCAAAACTCGACATAGTATTCTAAATGCATCCTAACCAGAGCTTTATAAAGTCTCAGTAGCACATCTCTCCTTTTACATTCCAACTCTCTTGAGAAAAGTAACAAAATTAAATTTGCTTTCTTCACCACTGTAGGTGGAGCTGGATGAACGTCGGGTCATTCACAAGGCGGAGGCAGTTATTGGGAGGAGTTACAGGGAGTTAGTTACTCCAAAGCCACGCGAAGAAGGTGGATGGTTTATCGTCAGGCGTTGGGGAGGGAACCATGAAGCAGTACAGTGATCTTCTGTGGTGATTCGCCGCAAAAAATAATGCTATTTTGGATACTGTTTGGGGGAACGACTAACCAGGCGTAAGTAATGGGGAAGAGGTCGCTGGGACAGAGTCTGTCCCTGCTGCTCAGTGAGGAAGGGGAAGAGAAGCAGAGTTTTGTCATTGAGGAGTCATAGTCAGGAGAACGGAGGAGGTTTTGTGGAAACGAGAGTAAGTCACGATTGGATTGTCGCCTCCCAGGTGCCAAGTTCGCAATGTCGCTGATGGTGTTTTGGGATCATTGACGGGGAATGGAAGCAGACACAAGTCGTTGTCCACATCGGCACCGACGA
>NW_025212905.1:20414-29410 GCF_004010195.1 Chiloscyllium plagiosum
TGAACCACAGACTCAACTTGCAAGTCAACCTTCAGAGAAACCTGGAGTAGCACTCGCTGTTAGGTTTGTACTTTGGCTATAGAAATGTTCTCACCGTTTAGAAAATCATCAGTCCCTTTATCCGTTTTTTCCGAAGTGCAAGACCTGGCATAAGATGGATGATCTTGCATCATGGGTTTGTCCCCAGGACTTCGACCTTGTGATCATTTAAGAGACATGACTCGAGGAAGGACAAGAATGGCTTTCGTAGATTCCGGGATTTAGATGTGTTAGCAAGAAGAGAGAAGATGGTAAAGGGAAGTGTGGCGTTGTTAATCAAGGATAGCATTACAGCAGTTGAGAGATCGGTTGAGGACTCAGCTACTGAGGCAATTTGGGATGACGTTGGAAACAAGAAAGGAGAGGTCACCTATTTGCCGGTTTCTCTAGACCTCCAAATTGTTCCAGCAATATAGAAAGGATAGAAAAGACGACTCTCAATAGGAGCGAGAGTAATATGTTTTTGTTGCGGGGATGGTGGGCTAGAAATGTATAAGTTAGCCAGAATAGATCTAAAGAGATAAGAACAAGAAGAATCAGAAGGGGAAAAGAGGGGTCGTTGGCGGATAGAATCAAAGAAAGCCACAAGGCATTCAACGGGAATGTCAGGAATAAAGAATGACTAGGGTAAGATTCAGGCCAATCGAAGGTAATAGTTGAAATTTCATTTTAGAATCTGAGGAATAAGGGAAGCATTCACATTGGAAAAGGGCAATGTTATTGAGAATACAGAGACACAGGCAACAATATTGTATGGGACTGAGGTTGACAAAGATGGGTCTTTCGCAATTTTGGAAAATCTGAAAATAGGAAAGACTCTGGGCCGGATGGGATTTATCCACAGATTCTCTTGCAAACCAGGGAGGAGTTTGCAGACTTTGGGTTCTGTATTTATGTCATGATTATTGACAGGAGGAGTGCCAAAAGTCTGGAGGATAGTAAATGTTGTTCCCCTGTTTAAGAAGGGAATTCGGGACAACCGTGGTAATTATAGGTCATTGAGCTTTACTTTCATTGACGGTAAGATGTTGGAAAAATTAATTTTTCCATAGATAGAATTTATAATCACCTGGAGAATAATAATTTATTTATGCCTCGCCAACACGGTTCTGTGAAGGTTGGGTCATGCTTCATTAACATTACTAATTTTTTCGAGAAGGTGAAAATACAGGTGGACGAAGGTAAAGTGTTGCTATGGTGTACATGGAATCAGTAAGGCGTTTAATAAGGTTCCACACGATAGAATATTGCACAAAATATGGCGTTTCGGGATTGAAGCTGATTGAGCGGTTTGAAGCAGAAATTGGCTAGCTGAAAGAAGACAAAGCGTGGTGATTGATGGGAAATGTTCATCCTGAAGTTCAGTTACCAGTGGCGTGCCATCAGGATCTGTTCTGAGCCCACTGCTGTTTGTCAATTTTACAAATGATCTAGATGTGGGTTTGGAAATAAGGGTTATTACATTTGTGGATGACACTAAGGTAGGTACAGCTTCAGATAGTGACTAAGGATGTTGTGGTTTGCAGAGGGTCACAAGTACTTTGCAGAGCTGGGCTGAGAAATGGCAAATGGAGGTTAATGCGGAAAATTGTGAGGTAGTTCACTTCAGAAGAAATAACAGGAATGCAGAGTACTGGGCTAATGATAAAATTCTTAGCAACAGAGAGATCTTGGTGTCCTGATACATAAATCCATGCAAGTGGTTGGTAGGGTTGTCGACAATGCAACTGGTGTGTTGGCGTTTATTGGTAGAGGGATTCAGTTTAGGAGCCACGTGGTCATGCGTTAGCTCGACAAGACAATAGTAAGGATCCTCCTGGAAATTGTGTGCAGTACTGGTCACAGCATTGTTAGAAAAACGTGGAAGTTTTGGAAAAGGGTTCAGAGGGGATTTACTGGGATACTGCCTGGTAAGGAAGGAATTTCCTACGAGGGCACTGAGGCTTGGAGAGAAGAGGATTGGGAGGTGACTTTATCGAGACGTATAAGAAAATCTGAACGTTAGATAGAGTGGACAGTGAGAGCCATTTTACTCTAACGGTGAAGGCTAATACAAGGAGGCATTTTTTTCAATTAAGAGGTGATAGATTTAGGACTGTTATCCCGGATATTTTCTTCAAACAGAGAGTAGTAGTGCAGTGGAATGGCCTGCCTGCAACAATAATGGACTTGCCAACATTAAGGACATTTAAATGGGCACTGGACATACAGTTGGATAATAATGGAATAGTGTAGGTTAGGTGGGTCGGCCCAGCATCGAGTGCTGAATGGATTGGATTGTGCTGTAACGTTCGACATTCTACGTTCTGTGTTCATTGTTAGCACTGTTTACACAGCTTTTGTCTCAACAATCGGGTGGCGAGTGACAGACGAGCCTCTGATCGGGATAACGTGAAATATTCTAAGCTCTGTCAAGTGAGTAGACATAAAGATCTATAGGACAGGTGCAGGCCAATGCGCCAATCCTTTCAGCACCGGTAACCCATCCAATGAACATTTTGAATCACATGTTGCTGCACTAGCATTTAACCGCGCATGGCTTGGCATTACACATGCACATCTAAATACTTATTTCATGCTATGAAGGGTTCCCCCTTGAGCAACATTCCAATAGTGAGTTCCATATTGTCACTACTCTCTGTGTGAAAAAGGCTCAAATCTCCTCGATATCGCTTGATCCTGACTTTAAATCTATGCCACCTGTCCATTGTTGCCTCCCTGAAAGAATAAAATTTCGTCCTGTCCACTCTGTTCATGCAGCTGATAACTTTATATATCTCAATCACATCCCCTCTCTGTCTGCTCTCCTGTCATGCAAGCAACCCCAGTTTGTGTAATCTCTCTTCATAACTGAACCTTTCCTGATAAATCCCCACTTCACCCACCAAATCATCATTTCACCCTTGGTAGTGGAATGACTTCACTCTGTGATGTGGATTCCGGAACGTATGCAGTGCTCTAGTTGTGCCCAACCCAACGTTGAATGCTGTTCCAGGACGCAAACTCTATATTTCGATGAACAAATGCATGTAAACCATATGCCTTCTTAATCATTTTATCCAGGAATCCTGACATACTATATAACAGGTCGCACGGTGGTTCAATTGTTACCACAGCTGCAAGTATTATCAGGGACTTGGGCTTGATTTAAAACCTCAGACGACTGTCTGTGAGGAGTTTGCACGTTATCCACGTTTATGAATGGGTTTATGCCTGCTGGTCCTGTTTCCATCCACAGTCAAAAGATGTGTGGATTATGAAGCATTGTCCATAGTTTTCAAGGATGTGTATTTTGTGTGCGGTTGCCAGGGAAATGAAGGATTACAGGAATAAGGGGTGGATCTGGGTGGGATGCTCTTTTAGGGTTGGTGTGGGCTTGTTGGGCCGAATGGCCTGTTTACACACTGTCGGGATTTCCTGGTGACAAACACTTTAAGGTTCCTCTGTTCCTCGGTGCGAGTCAGAGTTTGATTGTTCACCATGCATGCTATATTCTCGTTTGTCCAGACAAAGCGCATCATCTGGTATATGTCCAGGTTGAAATCCATTTGCCTCTGATCATCCTATCTGCGTCTTCCTGCAAGCTACGATTATCCTCCTCACAATCTATCACGACAACATTTTATTTCCGTGTGAAATTATTAAGCACACATCTGATTGCCTTCCAAGAACCCTTTATTTGGCTCTTTGGTCGATAAATAGCTTGGGGAGAAGGCTGTTGGACCGAAAACATCACAAATCTACAAGATCCAAACTTTCTTTTAGTTGTTGGATGTATAAAACATGGATATAGACATTTCCCATAACCATTTGCTCTGAGGCTTTTAATGAGAATGGCCTTTCCAATTTCGAACTTGGCAATATATATCATCTGCAAATAATTCAAAGAAGCCAAAAAATGAAGGTCGAGAAACAATACAATAAGGAAAAAAAATGTCCTTGCTATCACGACAACATTTTATTTCTGTGTGAAATTATTAATCACACATCTGATTGCCTTCCAAGAACCCTTTATTTGGCTCTTTTGTCGATAAATAGCTTGGGGAGAAGGCTGTTGGACCGAAAACATCACAAATCTACAAGATCCAAACTTTCCTTTAGTTGTTGGATGTATAAAACATGGATATAGACATTTCCCATAACCATTTGTTCTGAGGCTTTTAATGAGAATGGCCTTTCCAGTTTCGAACTAGGCAATATGTATCATCTGCAAATAATTCAAAGAGGCCAAAAAATGAAGGTCGAGAAACAATACAATGAGGAACAAAAATGTCCTTGCCAGTAATGCTTATGGCGCGGGGCTGGTTAATTATCTTTCGATCTTTCCCTACGCTATAACATCAATACTTTTAACCGTGCCTGTATCTCTGTATTGCGGGAAATATATCAATGACTTAGTCCTTTCATTGTTAGACTTTTTTGTCAAAAAAAAATGTCCTTGCCAGTAATGCTTATGGCGCGGGGCTGGTGAATGATCTTTCGATCTTTCCCTACGCCTATAACATCAATACTTTTAACCGTGCCTGTATCTCTGTATTGCGGGAAATATATCAATGACTTAGTCCTTTCATTGTTAGACTTTTTTTCAACAGTTCATGACTAAGTCCTTGTGTCGAGAGACCCTCCTTTTGAACATTTTCTATCCATATAGATGAACGAGTGCCTTTTACATGTTCTTAATGTACTCACATTAAACATTTTCTCTGGAAGATCATTGTATTTGTGCACCACCTTCTAAGCAAAAAATTCTGCCCCTCATGTTCGCTCTTATTTTTTTCCCTCTAAACTTAAACTGATGCCATACTTTCCTTGATTCCACAATCCTGGGAAAAAGACACAGTGAATCAATACTTCTCATTATCTAATATAATTCTTTGAGCTCCCCTCTCAGTCTCGGAAGCTCTATTATCAGTAGTCCAAGCTTGTCCAAACTCTGCCGATATCTCAAACCGCTGAGTCCTGGAAACATCCTTTCTAATTTGTTAAACACTCTTTCCAGTTAACTAACAGCTTTCCTTTAACGATTTGGGCAAAACTGAACACAATGTGCGGCCTCACCAAAATCCTGTACAACTACACTATAACTTTGCAACGTCTATTCTCAGTGGATTAACCAATGAGCGTGTCAAAAACTTTCTTCACTGCCATATCTAGCTTTGGCTCCACTTGCAGAGAACTGTTCACCAGATCTCCAAGGTCCCTCTGTTCCACTATGCTCTTTACAGCCCTACAATTCAGCATGATTTGATTTTGAAAAATGCAAGACTTCACACTTATTTATATTACATTCCGATTTGCCCGCGTCCCAAGCTGACCAAGTTTCTGAAGCAAGTTCTGATAATCTTATCAACGTGAAGGATATCTTCTATTTTGCAACATCTACACAATTACTAATCATGCCTTGTACATTCTCTTCCAAATCATTGACATAAATAACAAATAGAAATGAGCATATTCACATGTTTCCCGTCCAACACGCATCCTTTCACTATTAACCTTTTCTCCCTACCATTAAGAAAAAGTGCATATAGTTTGCCGGATCTATGCAATCTTACTTTCCAGAGCAGCCTCCCACGTAGAAGAAGACCAAAGGCCTTTACTTGCAAACAAACTGCTCCAATCAACCTCTACATTCTTTGGTCTATTTCCATCAAAATTCGCCTTGCTCTAATTTCGCATTTGAACCTTAGGAACAGTTTTCTCCCTGTCCAGAATGATATTACAGTTATTAGAAGTATGGCCACTGGTTTCAAACTGCTCTGCCACTGTCATCTCCGTCATCTGTTTTGCACTATTTCCCAAGATTAGGTCGAGATTTACCGCTTGCCGAGTAGGACACTTGATGTACTGCTTAAAGATACGTTCCTGAACGGACTTCACAATTTTCACACCATCTAAGCTCGGAAATGGTCTGTTAGTACCAGCCCACATTCATAAAATTAAAATCCCCAAGCAAGACAACCCAAATGCTCGAGCAAGCTCTGAAAACTCCATGCATATTTACCCCACTAATTCCCGTTGTTTATTTCTTTGTTATTCCGTAAAAATTACAACTTTAATTTTCTGAGAACCCTTCTAAATTTTAAATGACAGAGCGGAAGGAAGGCGAGTTTTCAGAGATTGGAATGGGTAGCCTGGATAGTCTTCTTTCCCAATACACAAAATGTTCTTTCATACCCCCTTAGAGTTCTCTGATAAGATTGGCGTGTCTCGGTGGCTCAGTGGTTAGCACTGCCGCCTCCCAGCGCCACGTGACTCGGTTTGATTTCAGCTTCGGGCGACATTCTGAGTGGACATTCAACCCGTATCTGCAATGGTTTCCTCCTGGAATTCTGGTTACATCCTACAATCAAAGGATTTGTCCATGTTAAATTGCGCATAATGTTCAGGGATGTGCATGTTAAGTGCACTAGTCAGAGGCAAATCTAGACGAGTGGGAATGGGTTTGCTGGAGACTTGTCAGGTCTCAAGGCGTGCGTCCACGCAGTCGGGATTCTAAGATCAGAAAAGCATATGTAAGGAAGGATATGTTGACATTGGAAGAAGTGCAATTTAGTTTTACGTCAATGATGTCTGGACGTCATGGATAGAGGTTTTGAGGGTAGATTATACAACGAGGCCACTTTTGTCAATGATATTGAAGTGATTCGTGAGATCTGGAGTGTATCTCAGAAAAAAACAATTCGAAAAACGACAGGCAGGTGAAGATGAATTATTTTATTCAAGAATTAGCAGGCACAGACTGAAAATTATGTTCACGGACTTTAAACTTGATGTTAGCAAATACTTCCACACAAAAAGGATGGGTGGTAGATGTTTCAAGATGTCTTCCACAAATGGCATTGGATATTGAATTAGTTGTTGATCAGAAATCTAAGAGAGACATATTTTTGCTCATCCAAAAGTAAGCAGGTGTTTTTGCTGTGCAATAAGGGAACTCAATGTTGAATCCTGAAGTCTGCAGGGAACTCCAAGTAGAACCCAGGGCACTCCAGAAAATGAGTTTTGAAAGGTCACAGGTGACTATTTGACTTGTGGCTGAAAAGCTATCGTGGGAGAGGGGCCGTATTGTCACTTAACGTTGGACCTCTGCAAAGTGTTTTGTTGTCTCCAATAATTTTCCACAGGCCGTGAGGAAACCTACATTTATTTCCCCCAAGGGGATTTTACTGTGTTTTTTAAACGTCAATTTGGAAAAGTTGGAAGTTGAAAACTAGTTGCCTTGTGCCTCCAACAAGGAAATGTGTTCAGCCTGCAGAAGAGAGATTTTACAACCGCAATCCCTGACGAGAAAAAAAAAATCACCCCCGGAAACATTGTGGACTGGGGCTATTGGAGTCTCTCCAGTCTTTTTTCACTCCATCTGCAACATCGATTTTTCCCCCTGCCTCTGCGGCATAGAGATCTGTGGAAAATAAAGAAACACTTCAGCCCGTTATTTCTGCGCTGTAAGGAAACACAAGGATCTAAATGTTCGCGACCCAGACTTCACCACTTGGCAGAACAAATTTAAAATAAACCTTCCATGAATTGGCATCACATGTACCTGTCTAATGTGTAAACAGTAAGGGTGAGCACCGTGTACATTAGGGCGAGTGTGAGCACCGTGTACATTTAGGCCGAGTGTGTAAACAGTGAGTGTGAGCACCATGTACATTAGGGCGAGTGTGTAAACAGTGAGTGTGAGCACCATATACATTAGGGCGAGTGTGTAAACAGTGAGTGTGAGCACTGTGTACATCAGGGCGAGTGTGAGCACCGTGTACAATTGGGCGAGTGTGAGCACCGTGTACATTTAGGCCGTGTGTTTAAACAGTGAGGGTGAGCACCATGTACATTAGGGCGAGTGTGTAAACAGTGAGTGTGAGCACCGTGTACATTAGGGTGAGTGTGAGCACCGTGTACATTAGGGCGAGTGTGTAAACAGTGTGTGTGTGCACTGTGTAAATTAGGGCGAGTGTAAACAATGAGTGTGAGCACCATGTACATTAGGGCGAGTGTGAGCACCGTGTACATTCGGGCGAGTGTGTAAACAGTGAGGGTGAGCACCATTTACATTAGGGCGAGTGTGTAAACAGTGAGGGTGAGCACCGTTACATTAGGGCACGTGTGTAAACAGTGAGTTTGAGCACCATGTACATTAGGGCGAGTGTGAGCACTGTGTACATTAGGGCAAGTGTGTAAACAGTGAGTTTGAGCACCGTGTACATTAGGGTGAGTGTGAGCACCGTGTACATAGGGGCGAGTGTGTAAACAGTGAGTATGAGCACTGTGTACATTAGGACGAGCTTGAGCACCGTGTACATTAGAGCGAGTGTGTAAACAGTGAGGATGAGCACTGTGTACATTAGGGCAAGTGTGTAAACAGTCAGTTCCTCTGTCTCGCCGCCATCAACAACAACTTATATTTGTAGAGCACCTTTCAGATAGTGATGCAGCTTCAGGCTTGTCACAGTAACATTAGACATTGTGCTTGATGTTAGGGGCAGGTGACCCCAAAGTCTCTTCAAAGACAAAGATGTTAGGAATATGTGGAGGAAAAGGTTACGGAGTGAATTCCAGATCTTAGCATCCCAGATAGCTCAAAGCTCAGCTGCCAATCAGATTATTCAAATTAGGGTTATACTAATAGCCACATTTAGAGAGTCTCAGAGAGTTAAGAACATACATGGATTCGAGCCTGCTCTGCCAGTCAATAAGATTGTGGCTCAACTGATCATAGTGTGATCTGTATAATCTCACTGATCTGGATATCATTTGACTCCACTGTCAATCATGAATCTCTCTATTTCTGCCTGAAAATATATTCATTGTTCCAGTCTCCATAACCTTCTGGGAAAGAGAGTTCCACAGATCATTCACCCTCTGAGAGGGAAAAACGTTCTCCTCATGCTTTAAATGGGCAACCCCTTATTCTCAAATAGTGATCCCTAGTTTTTATCTCTTCCTTAAGGTGA
>NW_025212906.1:0-6935 GCF_004010195.1 Chiloscyllium plagiosum
AGGTCCTGGGAATTTATCCACCTTTATGCATTTCGAGACATCCAGCACTTGCTCCTCTGTAATATGGACATTTTGCAAAGTTTCACCATCTATTTCCCTACATTCTATATCTTCCATATCATTTTGCCCAGCAAAAACTGATGCAAAATATTCGTTTACTATATCTGTCTTTTAAACTTTATAATTGTAACCACGACCACTCTTCCTCAGGAAGATCATTCCACAATCAAAACACCCTCTCTGTAACAATTTGCCCCCATGTCTTTTTTTTGAACATCTCTCTCTTCTAACCTTAAAAATGTGGTCCATCCTCTTGAGACTCCCCCATCCTACGGAAAAGGCAATTACCATTCAATCGATCTATATCTCATTTTTTAAAATAAACTCTTATAACATCACATCTCAAACTCCAGGCTCCAGTGGAAAAAGACTCAGCCTATCCAGCCATTTTTCAGAACTCAAGCCTTCCATATCCAACAATGTCCTGGTAAATCTCTGCTGAACACCCTGCAGGTTAATAACATCCTCCCTATAACTGGGCGACCAGAACTCGACAGAGTAGTGCAGAAGAGGCCTCAAAAATGTCTGCACAATCTCAACGTGACGTCCCAAAACCTCCACTCAATAGACTGAGCAATAGTCAGGCATGCCAAGCACTGCCTTATCCATCCTGTGATGCAAGCTTCAAGAATTATGTACCTGAACCCGGAGGTCCCTCTGCTCTAAAACACTAACCGAGGCCCGATCATTAATTGTATAAGCTCTACCCTTGTTTGTTTTACCAAGTGCACTACCTCGCATTTATTCAGATTGAATACCATCTACAGTTTTTCAGCCCATTCACCCATTTCATCAAGATCGCTTTGTAATCTCAAAAACCCTCCTTCACTACCCACTATGCCACCCTCCAGTCTGTCCAGCACATCACACATGGCTTTCAATGGTACAAATATCTTTGCTCACGACTCCACAATTTCTTCCCTCGCGTCGCACAATGTCCTGTGATACACTTAATCAGGTCCTGGGTCTTTCCATTCCTTTGTGTTGTAAAATCTCCAGCACCACCTCTTCTATAACATGCAGTCTTTTTAGAGATGGGCAGCATGGAAACAGACCGTTTGGTCCAACTCATCCATGCTGGCCAGAAGATCTAAATAAATCCATCCCATTTACCAGCATTTGGCCCATGTACCTCTAAACCCTTATTATTCATATACCCATCCAGATACCTTTTAAATGTTGTCATAGTATCAGTATCTGCTACTTTCTCTCTCAGCTCATTCCATATACACATCACCGTGTGCATAAAAAAGCTGTCCCTTCAGTGCCGTTTAAACCTTTCCCCTTCAACCTTGAACCTATGCCCTCTAGATTTAGACTCTCGAACCCCAGGGAAAAGACCTTGACTGTTTACCCAATCCATACCCCTCATGTTTATATAAACCTCTGTCAGGTCACCACTCAGTCTCCGATGCCGCAGGGAAAATAACCCTAGCTTATTCAGCAACAATCCTGGCAACATCTTGTTAATCTTTGCTGAACATTTTCAACTTTCACAACATCCTTCCTATAGCGGGGATACTGGAATTGCAGAGAACTCCAAATGTGGTCTAACGTATTACTCTTGTTCCCTGAGTTCCCCAGTCTTTGTCCACAATAAGCTCTGGAGTAAAAAAATGTGTTTAAGGTCTTAGCCATATCCTGCGGTTCCACACATCAATGGTCTCATTGATCTTTAAGGGACATTATTTTATCTCGAGTTACTCTTTTACTCTTAATATATTTATACAATCACTTTTGGATTCTCCTTATCATTCTCTGCTGAGGCTATTTCATGTACCCTTTCTGCATTCCTGATTCCTACCCAAAGTGTATTCCTGAAGTCCCTGTGATCCTCAGGGATTCCCTTGACCCAGCTGGCTATACCTGACATGTGCCCCCTTTTCCTTGACCAGACCTTCAATAGACAGGCAATGTTTTCTAATGCTGTCATCATTGGCCTGCACATAAACAGGAACATGCTGGTGGTGATCGCTCAATTTGTCTCACTTTTAAAATATTCTCACTTGCCAGACGTCCCTTTCCCCGCAAATAGACTCCCCAATCGCCTTTTGAGAGTTCCTGGCTAATATTATCAAGATTAGTCTGGCCCCATTTTATAACTTGAACCTGTGGACCCGCCCTTTCCTTTTCCATCGCTATTTTCAAACTAATAGACTTGAGTCACTTTGGCAAAATGCTTTCCCACTCACACCTCAGTCCCTTTCCCTACCTTGTTTCCCAAGGGGAGGTCAGGTTTTGCCCCTTTCTCTTTTCAGGTCGTTTACATATTGATTGGGAGTTTTCTGGAACACAATTACCAAATTCCTCCCTTGCAAACACTGAACACTGGCAGTCCCAGTCTAGGTTTGGAAAGTTTAAAAACCCCAATATTAACAGCCCTATTATTATGATTGATATTTGAGATCTCCTGATATGTTTGTTCCTCAGTCTGCCACGGATTATTCGGGGTCAGTAGGACAATCGTGTCAGAGTGATGACCCATTCTTATTTCTCAGTTCCACTAACATAGCGTCACTGGGTGATCCTACAGGAATATCCTCTCTCGGTACTGATGCAATGATTCATGCAATGAAAACCCACCACCACACGTCCTCTCTTGCCTCCCCTTCGATCCTTCCTGTAGCATCTCCGCCTTGAAACATATCACCCACCCTGTCAATGTAAGCTCCTCCTGTATCTCCATCCATTTACCCATATCCATAACCTTCTCCAGCTCTTACCCCTATCTGTTTCAACATCACTCTCCACTCGAACCCTCCCTATCGCAGGAACTTCCTCCTGTTTGTGCAATGCTCTCTTATCTGTGAAACTGTCTCCAACCAAACTTGCTACCCCAATCTCTCAAAAACCAATCCAGATTCCACAGCCTCCATGTCTAAATAACCTCCAGAACCGAAGCCTTCCTATATTCATAAACATCTTCAGTCACGATGACCCTCCATATCTCTGTTTGTTCCGCCAGATGATACAAACCTCTTTATCTCTATAATCTGGTCAGTTCCCTAAAACAGTCACTGTCTGTGTAATCCAGCCCAGTCCTACAAACATCCTTATCCCTGTAAACTTCTCTATCCCTCCCAACATTTCCAACTCCATGAACCCGTCAGCCCTACAGCTCTCCACATTTCTGTAACCTCCTGTGGGTGTATGGTCCTCCCTCCCTGTGAAAGCACCTCCAGTCCCCACATCCCTCCTAATCTGGGTCCTCTGCTCCAGATCAGGCCATTGCTGTCTCTGTAAACACCTGCACTCCTGACAACTCTTCCCATTTGTGTAACCTCGTTCAGACCCCATACTCTCCAGTTTCCTGCATCCTCTTCATGCATTGCAACTAAAACCACATGTTTATGTAATATCCACCAGTGCTTACACCCTCCCCAACTCAGTAACCTCTTACAGTCCTAACAAAGCAACTAAACTGTGAAACCTCTCATTTCCCTACAATCCTCCCTCCATCCCTCCTCAAATGTCTTCATCACCATGAAACCTCACAACTACTGAAGCCTCCTTTTGGTACTGCAACCCTCCTCCTAATGTCTGCAAAACCCTCCTGTCCTGATAGCCCTCCCTATCTCTGTAACCCCCACCACCCTCCAGTGCCTTTCTGGGGAACATGGCAGAGGAGAGAAGATTTGTAGAGTCCAGGCCATGTTACGGTAGAATTCTGGGGATTACAGATTTGGTCTAATGTCTGTGGTGTGCAGATTATTGACGAGGACCCTAAAGACAGGATTTATGACTACTTGGAAAACCATAGTTAAATTAGTGACAGTCAGCACGGGTTTGTGAGGGGTCAGGTCATGCCTCAGAAATCTTATTGAATTCTTTGAGGATATGATAGAATACGTTGATGGATCATTCAAAAAAGAAGGATGATTGGGATACAGGGAAATCTGTCTGTCTGGATACAGGATTGGATGGCCCAGAGAAGACAGAGGGTGGCAGCAGATGGACAGTATTGAGCCTGGAGCTCAGTGACCAGTGGTGTTCTGTAACAATCGGCTCTGGGACTCTGCTCTTTGGGATTTTTGTAAATGACTTGGATGTGAATGTTGGAGAGTGGGTTAGTATGTTTGCCAATCACATGAAGGTTGGTGGAGTGATGGATAATGTGGAGGGCTGCTGGAGGTTGCAATGGGACATTGACAGGACGCAGAGCTGGGCTGGAAGTGGCAGATGGAGTCCAATCTGGAAAAGTGTGAAGTGATTCATTCTGGAAGGTCGAATTTGAATACAGAATACAGGGTGAAAGGCAGAATACTTGGCAGGAACAGTGCGGAGGAACAGTGATCATGGGGTCCGTGTCCATAGATCCCTCAAAATCGCCACGCACTTTGGTAGGGTTGTTAAAAAAAGCATATGTTGTGTTGGCTTTCCTTAGAAGGGGGATTGAGTTTAAGAGCCGTGAGGTTTTACTGCATCTTTATAGCGTCCTGGTGAGACCACACTTGGAATATTGTGTTCAGTTCGGGTCCCCTGTTTACAGGAGGGATGTGCAAGTTTTAGAGAGTGTACACAGGAGATTTACCAAGATGCTGCCTGGAATGGAGGGCAGTTCTTACTAAGGTTTGAGGGAGCTAAGGCTTTTCTCATGGGAGTGAAGAAGGGGGTAAGGTGAACTGGTAGAGGTGACCAAGGTGATGGAGAAAGTGAGGTCTGCAGATGCTGGAGATCAGAGCTGAAAATGTGTTGCTGGAACAGCGCAGCAGATCAGGCAGCATCCAGGGAACAGGAGAATCGACGTTTTGGGCATAAGCCCTTCTTCAGGAATCCTGAAGAAGGTCTTATGCCCGAAATGTCGATTCTCCTGTTCCGTGAACAAGGTGATGCGAGGCACAGAGTGAGTGAATAGTCAGAGACATTTCCTCCTATGGAATAAATCGCTATTACAAGGCGGCATAATTTTAAGGTGATTGGAGGATGGATAAGAGCATAGAGAATGGTAGGTGGTTGGAATGCACTGCCAATGGTGGTAGTAAAATTAGATACTTTCGAAACATTTAATAGACTCTTGGATAGACACATGGATAATAGTAAAATGAAGGGTATGTCGGTTAGTTTGATCTTACAGTTGGATAAAAGGTTGGCATGAAATCATGGCCGAAGGGTCTTGGGCTGAACTGTTCTGTGTTCTATGTTCTGTCTGGTAAACTGGGTAATAATCTCAGATCATTGCAAAAAGGATATGGCATTCAGGAGGAACAAGGGAACTGGATACAAAATTGGCCTGATGGAAGGAGACAAGGGTGATGGGATACATGTTGTTTTTCTGACTGGAGGCATGTGAGCAGTGGTGTAGTGGGTCCCCTGTTGTTTGTCATTTGGATAAATGGTTTGGATGGGAATGTAAAAGACATTGGTGGGGCCACCATTAAAACATTGTTGATCAGTAGGAAGAACTCATCTAGTTCACTCACCTCCTTTAGGGAAGGACATCAAATATTCTAACCTGGTCTGGCCGACATGTGACTCCAGACCACAGCAATACGGCTGACTCTGAGCTGCCCTCTGGGTAATTAACAGTGGGGTCAAAGAACGTTGTTCCAGGCAGTGACACCCACATCCCATGAATGAATAAATAAAAATACCTATGTCCCTCCCTACCTCTGCAAACACCTCCAGCTGCAGCAATCCGTCCTGGCTTTGTAACAACCTGATCACTCTCTGTAACACTCTCACCACCTCCAGCACCTTCACCTCTCCCTGGTCCTATTGTGTCAATGAACCCTGACCGTGGCTCCCCTTCCCACAGCCCTCCTCCTGCGAGCAGACCCATTGCAATGCATTAACATTTACTCCTAAAACATTCTCTCACTTCAGGATTTTAAGTACTTTTTGATGATCTTCTCAGCCTCATGACCTTGTATGATCCCTTTTGTCCTGAGTAAGGGATCTGTGGGAATTTCTTGCTGAGGTTTTTACTGTTTCAATCGAATGACCTTCTGTTGTGATTTACACTGTTCCTTCAAATGTTTTCCACTGTTCATTTCCAGCCACATATTTCAATCTGTTTAGCGTGTTTACCTTGGTCAGTTCTCCTCTCAAACTCATGTAATTGGCTATTTTTTTGTTTCTCGTTGTAGCTTGTCCTTTCTGTGATTCACTTTAAAACTTTATATTTCTTTAAACTTCACTTTCTCACAATTTCCCGAAGGATCTCTCCAGGTGACATTGCTCATTCACTAAGTTTCATTACACGGCCGCTCTGAGATAGTTATGTCCCTTAACAGTTGCACAATGTGTGTTTCAAAGAAACACTGAAAAAAAAATGTCCGAAATCCTCTTCCAATATCAATGTTGACCGTGTGATTGTCCCAGATTATACAAATATTGAAGTTTTGCAAAATTATCACAATGCCCTTGTTAAAAAATGTCAATGAGTTCCTGTGTAATTCAGTGATGAGCAATGGAATGCTGTTCGGTTGCTAAAACCGTTCTGCTACTTGTGTCCTTGGCAAGTAGTAGCCAGAATTTACATTCAGACTGAATCTACTTCATGATCTGAGGCCAGATGCTTTCTCTGTAATGCCTTTGTTATCCATTATTGTTTGCGTTGTCCGTTTTGCCTGAGTTTGCACAAGATTGTGAATCACTGAGTATTTTTGTTCATCCTGTATTCATGTCTCCCAGCTGTCTAAATCTCTTTTATCTCTGTGTCTCAAATCCATCTTCCTTATTACAGCGACGTTGTCCATTCAAAATAAAACACAACTTACTCTTTCCCACAATTTTCTGTCACAAATCTATTCGCTGATGTACAATTTTAGTTAAACTCTGTCCCATCCTGTTCCGTTCTGTTTGTCTTCAGCCACATTCCCATACTGTTCCACTGCTCCACGTTTTCTCTCTGGATTTAGAAAGCTCCTTTCACC
>NW_025212906.1:8011-8779 GCF_004010195.1 Chiloscyllium plagiosum
ATCCTGCAGTGAGGTAAGATCACTCACAGTGCACAGAGCAGAGAGCAATGAGAGCGCTCCAAATATCGGCTAACAGGACATGACACAATTACAGTGCTGGATGGGGAGCACAGTTCACACATACCACACGCTCAATCACCACTCCTGCTGTAAGTTCTGTTGTACTAAGACTCACTAGTCTGCAATACTGTATCTATGGCATGGCTTATTCACCAGTGTCTTCAATAATTTGTAACTCCTATAACAGTTCCTATCTCTGTAACCTCCTAGCCCGATTGTCCCTCCACATATTTGAAATGTACTGAATTCCAGACTACCGTCACTATCGCTGTAAATTGCTTCAGTGTCCACAACATTCCTTATCTTGGTAGTCTCCTCCTCCAATAACTGGAGACCGAGCCATGCAGCACGGAAACTTTTCCTTCAACCAAACTAGTCCATGCTGACCAGAGTCCATGAACGAGTCGCGTTTCCCTGCATTTGACCCGTATCCCTTCAAACTTCTCCTCCCCCCAAATTGAACATTTTTCTACCACTTCCCCTGAACATTTATTCCATAACGGCACCATCCTCTGTATAGAAACTTTTCTCCTAAAATCGCTTTTATGTCTTTCGTCTCCCATCTCATATTTTTGCCCACTGGAACACAGAACATGACAGCGCAATACAGGCCCTTCGGCCTTCGATTTTGCACCAACGTGTGGAACCAATCTGAAGCCCAAGTAACCATCACTATTCCAACTCTTGTCCATATGTCTATCCAATGAC
>NW_025212906.1:12034-14200 GCF_004010195.1 Chiloscyllium plagiosum
CCAGGGATGTGCAGGTTAGGGTGGATTGACCATGGGAAATTGTCCTATAGTGCCCAGGGATGTGCAGGTTAGGGTGGATTGGCCATGGGAAATTGTCCCATCGTGTCCGGGAATGTGTAGGTTAGGGTGGGTTAGCCACAGGGAAATACAAGGTTACAGGCTTAGGGTGGAATACTTGTGGGAGAGGAGGTGTGGACTTGATGAGCCGAATAGCCTGCTTCCACACTGTAGGGAAACTGCAAATGCCAAGCAATGACTATCTCCAACACGGGAAAATCCACTCATTATCTGTTGACATTCAATTGCCTCCCCATCGCTGAATCCCCTGCTGCCAACATCTGAGGGAATTACTACTGACCACAAACACACCGGCTACAAGAGCAGGTCAGAGACCGGTAAGCGACTCCCCTCTGGACTCCCCACTGCCTGTCCCACCATCGGCAAGGCCCAAATCAAGAGGCTGAGGGAATACTCCCCCCTCGCCCTGGATGGAGGCAGCTCCAACAACACTCGAGAGGCTCGACACCGTCCAGATTACCGTCCTCTTGACTTTCTTTCAGCTTACTCACGGGATGTGGGAGTCTCTGATTGGACCTGCATTAACCAACCGCCTGTCCTGAGATGTCCCATTGAGAAGGGGTGGGATGATGGCTGTCACTTTAGCAAGGTGCTTTTGTCCTCGGGGATTTTTTTTTTAAGAGAGTTCGTTAAAGCAGAGGTGCCGAGGGGTCTGGGAAACGGCCAGTTTAACAATGACGGGGGAGTGGCCAGTTGTCCCTGTGGAGGCATTTTCTAGTTTGGTTTTATCTGTCGCAGTCACAAGGCGCTAAGGTTTAAGGAAGGTTGTTAGCTTCAGCAGATGATTCCTGACTGACTCCCTCTGGAATCTCTCTCTGCCTTTAAGAATCTATGTTTCAATTTACCGTTTTTGCCAAGGGGTGTGTTTGTGGAATGTTACTGGATTGGAGCAGTTCATTAGTAATACTTACTGTTTTCGATTGGTTCAGTTTCCCAATCGTTGTTCTAAATTCCGTTTCCTGTGTTTCAACCATAGGGTTTAAATAAATTCTATTTTTGCTGAAAGCCGAGTGGTTTGACCGGCTGCATCACCCCAGGAACACCCACTTCACATCTACCTTCAAAACAAGGGAAGTTAGAGTCTGAGCTAACTTTGTAAAGTATTTTGAGAGAGGGGTCTCGTCTGGCCCATAACTGGAGGGAGAAAGTGAGGGCTGCAGATCAGAGTCGAGAGTGCGGTGCTGGAAAAGCACAGCAGGTCAGGCAGCATCCGAGGAGCAGGAGGGTCGACGTTTCGAGCAACATTCCTGATGAAGGGCTTATGCCCGAAACGTCGATTCTCCTGCTCCTCGGATGCTGCCTGACCTGCTGTGCTTTTCCAGCGCCGCACCCATATCTGGTGATGGGGGGAGGGGAGGGGGTGAGCTACCTTCATGAACCGCTGCAGTCCATTTGCACTCAGCAAAGTCCAAGCAAGAGCAGTGAAAGTCGAATCATCGAGAGCTTTGCAAACGAGGGACGCTGCCAGAATGAGAACAACGGGGCGAATGGCCTCCTCCAGTGCTACACAGCTCGATCTCAATGACAGTCAGGGTGTCTGTCGCCTGATTCACTGCTTGAATTACTTTAATCTTTGAGGTCTTATCTCCCATCAATAAAAGCCAAACTCTGTAAAGAAAAGCTGAGGTTTTTTCACAATCACCTTCGGGTTGAGATTAGCAGCTTCAGATTGATTTACAACTCAGATTACAGATCAAATCAGCATCGCTCTGCTCCGGGAGCTACCAGTCAGGACCGCGTGGTAGCGCGAGATACGCTGACAGCAGGAGGTTCCCCGGGTCTGACCGGGATTCACTCTCGAGCCTGCAGCTGGACATCACAGAGAGTTGTGGACACAGCCCTGTCCCACTCGCAAACTCAACCTTCCATCCAGCAACTCCGCACATAAATCCCACTGCCCCAGGACAGCAGTCAAGGCATTCAGAAACCCCCTCCCAACCCGGTTATACTCTCTCCCACCCTTCATAGTGCCCAGGGATGTGTAGGTTAGGGTGGATTGGCCATGGGAAATTGTCCCATAGTGTCCAGGGATGTGCAGGTTAGGGTGGATTGGCCATGGGAAATTATCCCATAGTGCCCAGGGATGTG
>NW_025212906.1:14600-19158 GCF_004010195.1 Chiloscyllium plagiosum
GGTTACAGAGATGGGGGGGGATGTAGGGACTGGAGGAGGTGACAGAGATAGGGAGGGTTTTAAGGGCTGGAGGAGGTGACAGAGATTGGGATGTGGATGAGGCTGGGTTTGGGAACGCGGGAGAGATTTCCCGAGTTGAGAGTGGACAGGTAGTGAGGTCAGGGAGTGACAGAGCCTTCACTCCTGAGGGAAGAGGACAGTATCTCCAGTCTCACCACACTATCCGAAAGTTACTCACCGGGAAGCTTGAGGAATACTTGGAGGAATCCTGTCTGAACTGATTGGACAAAGACCAGCCTTGCCTATTTATCCAGGCTGAAGTTGCTCTGTGAATCATGGCTTCACTTACTAATTGTATCGTTAATTGGATTAATTGCAGGGAAGAGCCAATAACTCGTCGGTTTATTTTGACACGACACAGCATCTTTGTCGGGGAGGGGCTGTTGGGTTTCATAGCCTGGAGCTCAACTCTCTGTGTCTGTCTCACTCTCTCCGTCTGTGTCTCATAGGGGTGAAGCAACGGCTGGGATTGGTCAGCTTTCAGAATGTTAATCTCTCTGAGAAACTCAAACCCAGTGATCACAATATTGCATCCAACGAGAGACAATCTATCCACGGCCCCTCGACATTCAATGGTGCTGCCATCACTGAATCACCCACTACCAACATCCTGAGGGTTATCTTTTGTGGACTCATGGCATCATACAATCCTGACAGTGTGGAAACTGGCCCTTCGGCCCAACAAGTCCACACCGAACCCCCCCCCCCGACGAGTAACCCACCCGACCGATTCCCCTACACGATATTTACCACTGACTAATGAACCGAACCTGCACATCCCTGGGCACGATGGGACGACAACACACGAGAAGATCGACACCATCCAGGGACAAAGCAGCCCCTGCTGGATTGACCCAACTCCCACAAACATCCCCTCCCTCCCCCCACCGACGCTCAGTAACAGCAGTGTGTACCATCCCCTCCCTCCCCCCACAGGTTAGGGTGGATTGGCCATGCTAAATTCTCCCATAGTGCCCAGGGATGTGTAGGTTAGGGTGGAATGGCCATGGGTAATTGTCCCATAGTGCCCAGGGATGTGCCGGTTAGGGTGGATTGGCCATGCTAAATTGTCCCATAGTGCCCAGGGATGTGCAGGTTAGGGTGGATCGGCCATGCTAAATTGTCCCATTGTGCCCAGGGATGTGCAGGTTAGGGTGGATTAGTCAGGGTTAAATGTAGGATAATAGGGTAGGGGACTGGATTTGGGTGGGTTACCCTTTGCAGTCGGTAGGTGGGTGGGACAATGGGCCTGTATGGATTCTATGAAAACGTTGCAGGCACCATATAGTTGCGTCCCCTGCGTTCTCAGACTGATGGTTGGAACCCTCTCTGCACCTTCTGTTTCGGTGTGACACTATATTCTGCAAAGGTGTCTGTAAACCTGACGCTCTTCTGAAAGGTGACGAATTGTCTGGATCACGACACTTTCAATGTACGTGAGAGCAGGTTAAACCGAACGGCAATTGGTCAGAACACAACGAGATAAAATAGCCGTTTATTACAATGTGATGGGTGTAAGTCGGAACTTTAAAATGATTGAATGGGGGGTGGGGGGGGGATGCGAGCGTTGGTAAGTCAATCCTTTGTATAGTGAGAACTCCCTGTAGCGATGGGAAGGAAGGAGAGGGCAGGATCTCTGCGATTTGTTTGGACGTTGGGTTCTCAGCGTTTGGGGGACACCAGACGTGAATTCAAAATCACCAGGAGGGTGACTTCAAACATGACAGCTGCAAAGGAACCCTCATCTCGTCTGTTAGCTGCGGGCAGGCTGGTCGAATGAGCAGCTAATGTCCACTGCCGCAAAAGGGGTGAATTTTAGCGAGAGGTACGGAGAGAGACATTGCAATGGAAAGGGTTGGATTTTGGAGGAGGAAAATGGCACAGGGGTGAAGAGGTTAGAATGAACAATTGAACGAAAATCAGAATACTGTATCCAGGACTTTATCGACAGGAGCTTCGAGTACAAATTTCTTTCCCCATCTGTTCTTTCTCTGGCCAGGCAAGCAGTTACCACCCAGCCCGAATTACCCAGAGGGCAGTTCAGAGGCGACCGCATCGACTAGGGTCACATGTCAGTCCAGACCAGGTAAGGATGAGATGGGAAAGCTGTAGATGCTGGAATCCAAGGTTGACGGGCAGGAGGCTGGGGGAACACAGCAAGGCAGGCAGCGTCAGGAGGGACAGGCAGGAGGCTGGGGGGACACAGCAAGCCAGGCAGCATCAGGAGGGTCAGGCAGGAGGCTGGGGGAACACAGCAAGGCAGGCAGGGTCAGGAGGGACAGGCAGGAGGCTGGGGGAACACAGCAAGGCCCCACCGACGCTCAGTAACAGCAGTGTGTACCATCCCCTCCCTCCCCCCACCGACGCTCAGTAACAGCAGTGTTGTACCAGCTACAAGACCCACTACAGAAACTCACCAAAGACCCTCAGGCAGCACCTTCCAAACCCACGGCCACTTCCATCTAGAAGGACAAGGGGCAGCAGGTACATGGGAACACCACCCCCTGCGAGTTTCCTCAAGCCCCTCACCATCCTGACATGGAAATATATCAGCCGTTCCTTCCTGGGTCAGAATCCTGGAATTCCCTCCCTCAGGGGCATTGTGGGTCTACCCACAGCACATGGACTGCAGCGGCTCAAGTAGGCAGCTCACCCCCCACCTCCTCAAAGGGGGGCAACTAGGGACAGGGGATGATAAATATTGGGCCCAGACAGGAACACCAATGTCCCGCAAGTGAAAAAAATACGTTCAAGGGTTTGATTTGCGTCTGATTAAGCATTATTGTCGTGTTTCCCACATTGCCCTGGGCCCACAGGCCCTTATCAAAACTGCTCCATAGGCTGGAAAAACACAGCAAGGCAGGCAGCATCAGGAGGGACGGGCAGGAGGCTGAAGGGACACAGCAAGGCAGGCAGCATCAGGAGGGACAGGCAGGAGGCTGGGAGAACACAGCAAGGCAGGCAGCATCAGGAGGGACAGGCAGGAGGCTGGAGGAACACAGCAAGGCGGGCAGCATCAGGAGGGACAGGCAGGAGGCTGGGGGAACACAGCAAGGCAGGCAGCATCAGGAGGGACAGGCAGGAGGCTGGAGAGACACAGCAAGGCAGGCAGCACCAGGAGGTGGAGAAGTCAATGTTTCAGGTGTAACTCTTCTTCAGACCAGGTAAAGATGGCAGTTTCATTCCCTCAAAGACATTAGCGTGCCAGATGGGCTTTTCTGACAAAAGATTCATGGTCGTCATTTGTTTCAGATATTTTTATTAAATCCAACTTCCACCAACTGACGGAACAGGATTTGAACTGGGGTCCCCTGAGCGTTATCTGGGTCTTTGGAGTCACGATCCAGAGATAATGCCATTAGGCTATCCCACTGCCGAAAAACCGCGTGAGCCTCAGCTAAAGCAGAGTGCTCTCTTCATAGAATCCCTGCAGTGTGGAAACAGGCCATTCGGCCCAACAAGTCCACACCGACCCTCCCAGACGTCCGAAGCCCACCCGTTAGGAAGTTGTGGGGGGAGGTGGTAGAAGGCTTTCGAGATGGAACAGAAAAGTTGGAGGGGAATGGTTGCTGCGGCAACTGTCCTTCTGACCCAGACGGATTGGGAAAACTGGGAAATGCTCTCTCTGGAGAAGCAAAGGCTAAAGCAGACGGAAATGGGCTCTTCAAGACCGAAGGTCGAGCGTGTGAGGGAATGCTCCCCTTCTAACCAACTCAACCAGGACTTCAACTGGGATTTGTTGTCAGATAAAAATGAGAGCCAAAAAAACGCTCAATTCGTGAACGATCCCCAAAATCCCGCCACTCCCCCGCCACCAAGTGGCTGCTGGACGAATCCGCAACAAGACGGGCTGAGGCCAGGAAGGGGAATTTCGGGAAACAGTGAGGTCATCCAGGCCACTCTGCCTTTTAACACAGACATGGCATTTCAAAGACCTGGATCTCATTGACCCCCACTTCCCTGGTGGGCACGGGCAGCAGTTAGCCGAGCCAGACCTTACCCCAAGACACAAGGGGCAAACCGAGGGAGCAGACAGGCTGCAGCAGGTCTGAGGAACTCAGATTCAAGGGGTGTCCCTATGGACAAGTGACTGAGAGAGAGAGACAGAGAGAGACAGACACAGACACAGAGAAAGCCAGAGAGAGAGAGAGACAGAGAGATGCAGAGAAAGAGAGACAGAGAGACACAGAGAAAAAGGGAGACAGGGAGAGACAGAGAGAGTGAGAGAGACAGAGATAGAGAGAGAGCGAGAGAGACAAAGAGGGAAAGAGAGAGGGGGGAGTGAGTGAGACAGCGAGAGAGAGAGAAAAGATGGAGAGGTTGAGAGAGAGAGTTACTGAGCTCAGGAGAGGTGTAAGGGCAGGAGGGGGTTACAGAGATAGGGAGGGAGTGTAAGGGCAGGAAAGGGTTACAGAGATAGGGAGGGCGTGTAGGGGCTGAAGGGGTTTACAGAGATAGGGAGGGAGTGTAGGGGCAGGAGGGGTTTACAGAGATAGGG
>NW_025212906.1:22769-23767 GCF_004010195.1 Chiloscyllium plagiosum
GGGGTGTAGGGGCTGGAGGGGGTTACAGAGATAGGGAGGGGTGTAGGGGCTGGAGGGGGTTACAGAGATAGGGAGGGGAATCGGGACGATATAAAGTCATCGACACAGTGTAAGGTTTTGATACGGTGTAGCTTAGATCTTACGATTTGGAGATATGTCTCGTGTCTGCCCACAGGAAGTGTTCCCATGGCACGAGTGAATTATCCACCCAGCTGGACACGGACGAAGCTGACTCCGACACAAAATTCCTGAATCGGAGTAAGGAATCTCTGAAGAAACGGGGCTGGGGCTGCCCTGAAATGGTGACGGACGATCAGCGATGGGTAATATCTGGAGGAGGAATGTCGGTATTGTAAGGGTTCCTCATTCCTGACTGTCACCAAAAATCCGAACAGAAGAGATCACCTGACCATGGCTAATCTGGGATAGTGGTGATTCCCAGAAAGACACAGTTAAATTGTTCTGTGACAGGGATGAGCTGAAGGAAGTCAGCTTTAGTGGAGGGGAGATTTCTTGAGGAAATTGATGAGATGAAGGCTAATAAATCTCTGGGGCCTTGCATCGATATTCCTGAGTGGCCACCTTCCCAGATCCTTTCGGCTCCGGAAGAATTCTGATGGATTGGAGGGTGGATAATGTAACCCCACTACTTCCAAAGGGATGTCACGTGAAAACAGTAGAAGTGCAGGATATAGATCAGTGAGTCTGATGTCGGAAGATGCCAGAGCCCATTAAACCATGTGAAAAACCATGACGGGTCACATAAGCACGGTGGCTCAGGGGTTAGCATTGCCACCTCAGAGCGCCAGGCACCTGAGTTCGATTCCAGCCTCGGGCGACTGTCCGTGTGGAGTTTGCACGTTCTCCCCGTGTCTGCGTGGGTTTCCTCCGGGTGCTCCGGTTTCCTCCCACAGTCAAAGATGTGAAGGTTAGGGTGGATTGACCATGCTAAATTGTCCCATAGTGCCCAGGGATGTGCAGGTTAGGGTGGATTGGCC
>NW_025212906.1:24897-29412 GCF_004010195.1 Chiloscyllium plagiosum
AGGTGGGAGGGTGGGAGCGGGGAGAGAGGGTGGGAGCAGGGAGAGAGGGTGGGACCGGGGAGAGAGGGAGGGTGTGCCGGAGATGGAAGGAGTGCTGCCAGGCTTTCCCAGACTGATTCCCGGGATGGTGCCCAGAGGGAGACTGGATCAGCTGGTACAATATTTACTGGAGTTCTCCTCGAAACCACTCGAACTCTAACCGGACTGGGCTGGGTAGTGCCAGGAACCGGACTGAGCTGGGTAGTGCCAGGAACCGGACTGAGCTGGGTAGTGCCAGGAACCGGACTGGGCTGGGTAGTCCCAGGAACCGGTTCCGTCCAGGTGACTAGGGGAGTCCAGAGTCCAGCGGGAGAGGGGGTGGGTCGGGGTGGGGTCACAGTCTAAGGAGATGGGGAGGTCTGAGGTGAGATGAGACCTCTTCACCCAGAGCGAGAACTGCCCATGGGATTCCCTGCCACAGACACAGGGACTGAAATACTGAGTGTTGTAACAAGGACATCGATGGAGTTCTTCGGGCTGAACATCTAACATGGAACAGTACAGCACAGTACAGGCCCTTCGGCCCTCAACATTGTGCTAACCTTTTATCCGACTCTGAGATCAGACTAACCTACATCCCCTTCATTGTACTATCTTCCACATACCTATCCAAGAGCCATTTTAATGTCCTTATTGTATCTGACTCTACTGCCACTGCTGGCAGTGCATTCCACACACCCCCCACTCTCTGTGTAAAGAGCCCACCTCTGACATCTCCCCGAAACCTTCCTCCAATCACCTTAAAGTTATTCCCCCTTGTGATAGACGTTTCCGCCATGGGAAAGAGTCTCTGGCTATCCACTCTATTTGCGCCTCCCATCATTATGTCCACCTCTACCAAGTCACCTCTCACCCTTCTTCGCTCCAATGAGAAAAGCCCCAGCTCCCTCAACCTTTCTACATAAGACATGCCCTCCAGTCCAGGCAGCATCCTGGTAAATCTCTGCACCCTCTCTAAAGCTTCCACATCCTTCCTATAATGAGGCGACCAGAACTGAACACAATATTCCAACTGTGGTCTAAGGTCTAACCAGGGCTCTATCGAGCTGCAGCATAACCTCATGGCTCTTAAACTCAATCCCCCGCTCATGAAAGCCAACACATCATACCTCTTCTTAACAACTCTATCAACTTGGGTGGCAACTTTTCAGAGATCTGTGAACGTGGACCCTAAGATCCCTCAGTTCCTCCATACCGTCACAAATCCTGCCTTTAACCCTGTATTCTGCATTCAAATTTGACCTGCCAAAGTGAATCACTTCACATTTTTCCAGGTTGAACTCAATCTGCCGTGTCTCAGCCCAGGTCCTGCATCCTGTCAATGTCCCATTGCAACCTACAACAGCCCTCCACACTATCCACCACTCCACCAACCTTCGTGTCTTCGGCAAACTTACTAACCCACCTTTCCACTTCCTCATCCAAGTCCTTTATAGAAATCACAAAGAGCAGAGCTCCCAGAACTGATCCCTGCGGAACACCACTGGTCACTGAGCTCCAGGCTGAACACTTTCCATCTACTACCACCCTCTGTCCTCTGTGGGCCAGCCAAATCTCTATCCAGACAGCAAGATTTCCCTGTATCCCATGCCTCCTTACTTTCTGAATGAGCCTACCATGGGGAACCTTATCAAACACCTTGCTAAAATCCATGTATACCACATCCACCGCTCTACCTTCATCAACGTGCTTTGTCACATCCTCAACTGATTCGCTAAGGTTTGCAAGTCTTTACATGCCCCTCACAAAGCCATGCTGACCATCTCTAATCATGCCTTCTAACTCTCCTAAGACCATCTTCAGTTCCTTCCTGGATATCTTGTAACCCTCTAAAGCCCTGTCTGATCCTCGCCTCCTCAACCTTACATAAGCTTCCTTCTCCCTCTTGACTGGATGTTCCACATCCCTTGTCACCCAAGGTTCCTTCACCCTCCCATCCCTTCCTTGCCTCAGTGGGACAAACCTGTCCAGCACCATCAGCAAGTGCGCCCTAAACAGCCTCCACATTTCTGAGAACAGCTGTTCCCACAGTTCCTGCCTGATAGTGTTGTAAGTCCCCCTCCCCCTATTAAATAGTTTTCTGTACTGTCTGCTCCTGTCCCTTTCCATGAGGATAGTAAAGATCAGGGAGTTGTGATCACTATCACTGAGATGTTCCCCTAACGAGAGATTCGACATCTGACCTGGTCCGTTGCCAAGCACCAAATCCAATATGGCCTCCCCTCTAGTTGGCCTATCTACATATTGAGTCAGGAATCCTTCCTGGACACACCTGACAAAATCTGCCCCATCCAAACTCTTTGAACTAGGGATGTTCCAATTAATATTAGGGCAGTTGAAGTCACCCATGACAACAGCACTCTTACTCCTACACCTTTCCAACATCTGCCTCTCCATCTGCCTCTCCATCTCTCTGAGGGGTTCAGAAAGTGTGCAAAAAAAAACAGCAACAAGGGACTGACTGAGCTGGCTGATCAGTCATGATCATGTTGAATGACGGAGCAGGGCTCGAAGGGTGGACTGGACTACACCAGCCCCTAGTTTCTCTGTTTCAGACCCACAACAGTGTGCTTGACTCCCTCCTCCAGAACGACCACTCTGTCCCAGAGCTTTTCAGGAAAAGCGACAGGTGCTGATTTTGCGAACCGCTCACGAAATCAATGTTTAAAACTTCCAAGGTAAAATAGGATCACCGGCCTATTCTCCTGAATGTCGAAATCATTGACTCTTGGAGCATTGTCCCCAGGTGATTGAGCCAGCGAATATTAGCCAGACCTGAGCAGTTTCCAGTTGTATCTTCCTTGCTGTGCTGGACTGATGGAGTGCGACACAGCTAGGTGAACATATGGTCTGTCCTAGATCGAAATTGATAAAGATCTCACAGTCACAGTTGTCAATTGGCCTGTCCACTCCTGGGATGTCACGATCTGTCCAAATGTCAAACTAAACCAGGCAACTCCACCAGGTTTCACAGGTTGCTGTCTGGAGAGAGGAGACAGTGCGCCATTTCCTGCAGATGACATTGACCATGAGCGGTGCATCTCTCCGGCAACTGTCCTGAGTTACTTCAGAAAAGTCTGTTTATTTGGCTTGTGTAGAAAGAGAGAGAGAGAGAGGCAGTCCAAATCAAAGCAAGGCAGCCTCTGCTTCAACCACAATCTCCTTTATTACAAGAAAATTCATTCATCGCCGAGTGTGGCTGAGGTACTGAATGAGTGCAGTTTCCTGCCTGCTTTTCTTAAATTTCTGGTCATCGAGACAAGCAACAGCGTTCGACAGAGCTAAGGATATATATCATATCAACACATCAATGGATTATACATATGGTCCCTCTGAGTTTGAAATTGTAAGTAACAACTTGATGGCAATTTGTAATTTTCATATTTTGAAGAATAATTGTGAAGAAGGTTTATCAGTTTCACCCCACAATTTGTTTCTCTGAATGCCACTGGATTGTATTCCTAGATTCTCTCGATTTCGGTATCGAATTTATTTTTTGTACCGAACTAAAATTCAGAATGAAAATCCATGATAACACACAAAAAGCAGATTACAATAAGTTGTCGAAACATTCAGAAAGGGACCCCTCAACCAGTGCTCAATTTCCAAATGACTGCACGATCAGTTTCGTGTTTTTTCTGAGACAAACTTTGTGTGTTCTTTTCACACCTCTGATACGTTTGGTCGTGTTTTTAATCTTCGGACTCTCACGGTGAGTGCCCAGTTCACCGCTTATCCCTGTGCATGAGGGATGAGAAATCTCTCACCGAGTTCCTGTTTGCCTGTCTGAGATTGACAATTAATACCGAACGATCGATCAATGGCCAACACCCAGGCCAGAGGATCATTAACGGATTGTGTGAGACTGTGAATTTAGAGACTGAACCGCAAAATCTGCCTTTTGAGTCAGACTTCCCACAGTCTCCCTAAGAAGGAAAATCAACCCGATTGGGACATGTTCCTCCTACATTCCTCTTTTCCCACGTTGTCACATTTTGTCCCTTCATACCCAACTCCTCCACTGGCCCCTTCACACCCTCACAATTCCCAGTTGAGAAGGAAGCAGTTGGAGGAAGTTCTTTAATGGATCGGGAACAAGGACTGAACAAAATTAACAAAAGGACAACAAGGGAGAGCAGGCAACCAGGAGAATTCAAGAGACACAAACCGACAGGATCTGAACGGTTTTGGTTCGAGGCTGTTAAATGTAGGGACGCGTAGGTGACGTGACAGTAATCCACCAGACTCCCTTAGGTACAGGAGTAGTGCCCTGACTGTAATCTGTCAGAGTCCCTTAGATACAGGAGTGGTGCCCTGAGTGGAATCTGTCAGAGTCCCTTAGATACAGGAGTGATGCCCTGAGTGTAATCTGTCAGAGTCCTTTAGATACCGGAGTGGTGCCCTGACTGTAATCTGACAGAGTCCCTTAGATACAGGAGTGAGGCCCTGACTGTAATCTGTCAGAGTCTCTTAGAT
>NW_025212907.1:0-9425 GCF_004010195.1 Chiloscyllium plagiosum
TACTTCTAAACATTGCATTTGATTCTGTCAATCAAATGTTTGATTGGTATTGTGAGCAGCTGAAACCCAATCACCCATCCTTGTGATACACTATTAGCTTTCCACTCCAAAACACCCATTTTACCAAAATTGTTGTTTCCTGTCAGCTCTTCCCTTATAAGACAATGTCCACATGTTTTCTCCAATCCCATGTGATTTTACTTCACACACTATGCTTGGGGCTCTATCAAAAACCTTTCCGAAAATCCAAATACATTGAACCGAATGTTGTTCCATAATCTATCTACAAGTTGATTCCTCAAGTATGATACCCCTTTCTATGCCCGTTAATCTTTCTGCTATTGCTGGCTTGTCTTTTTTTAAAATGTCTTTTGTCTCTCTGAAGACAAAATTTAGGTAATTGCTTCATAGTTCTGCCATTTCCATGTTCTCCATTCTCTGGTTTCACACTGTGAGGAAGTAGCACTTGGTTTCCTACCCTACCCACTGACATACATTTAGAAGCTAGTACAGTTAGCTCTAATCACCCTTGTTCATCCACAAACCAATAAGTCCTGTCTTAATCTACTCAGTGTTTCACCTTTGACAGCCATACATCACACGAGCGTAGAACCTGTCGAACAGAAATACAGCACGGTCTACTTTAGTCCCACTTTCCAATATTAGTCCCACATTCCGTCACAACCCCCAACATTCTCTGGCGTGAAACTAACCTCCAGTCATCTCTAAACCTCAAACCTTTACTTCAAAAGTGTACTCCCTTGTTTGCAATCCTTTGTCTAAAAGGAATAGCTGATCTCCGTTCACAGTGTCCATGACCCTCACAATCTTACACCTATATTATTTACATGCTCAAAGTTCTCTGCTTCAAGTTAAATGACCTAAGATTATCAAGATTCTCTTCATAGCTGATATGCTGCATCCCAGGGAACGTCCTGCTAAATGTCCTCTGTACACCATCCAGTGCAATCGCATGAGTCCTAACATATAACGCATCATTTCAATGCTGCTTACTGTGATATTTATCCTATTTTCATCGTATTGCTGTTGTGAAAGCGACCTTAAATTTTGTGTGCATTTTGTGCATACCAGATGATCGGAAAATGGGTATAATCAAAGGATGTCGGACCTTCAGTAAAGAGACTTTGCAGATTATTATTATTATAGTCATAGAGATGCACAGCATGGAAACAGACCCTTCGGTCCAACGCGTCCATGCCGACTAGATATCCCAGATTAATCTAATCCCACCTGCCAGCACCTGGTCCATATCTCTCCAAACACTTCCGATTCATATACCGATCCAAATGCCTCTTAAATGTTGCAAAAACGCTGAAAACATTTCCAAAAAAATTTTCAGCTTAAAAAACACACAAAGAAGTTGGGCTGGGATCATGCTGGTCGTCTATGTAGCTGCACTATTCTGCTTGATACTGATGTTGTAAAGCTCACATACACTTGATTTGGTTTATGAGGGTTTTCAAGGTAAGGAGGACATGTTTCAGGAGACCATCGCCTTTATAACACCTTCATTCGGAATCGGGTTCAAGGTATAGAATTACCAAGTTTAGGTGATACACCAGAAAAGATAAATTTTCAGGAAAGGGGTGTTGCAAGGTTGTTTTTGATAAATGTTGCACTGCGTTTATATCCCTGAGCCCTGTGCTAGTACCTTGAACATCTGCCCCACATATTTCCCTGCTGTTCCCTGTCTCCAACTTCTGTGCTGGGTGGGATTATGTGAATAACTGTCCACCTCCCGTTTGGAAGCTGTCTGGACAGGATTTGGAGATGAGACGTGTTTTGGAGGTAACAGTGAGGCCCAGTAGCGTTATGTCTGAATTCATGTTTTTTTTTCCAAAATCACTTTCTACATCTTTGCTGAGTGCACGATTGTGTGTTCACTGATCTGAACATGAATCAGATGTTTACGCATGCCACTGAATGATGCAATCGTTAGTTCTGTCCTCTGGTAATTTAAAATATCATTCACTTCAATTGTTTTAAACTGATAAAAAGATGCTTGCCTTATTTGAAATATGTAAGAAATAGTGATATTAACACTTCATTGCAGAAAGTGTACAAGTAAAAATGACCAGCCAGAATTTCCCACAGATGTATCAAGCTACAGTCAGAAATTGGCTGTAATTCAGAATTCTGTGAAAAGCACTGTTTCCCCGGCAACATTACGAATTTGTCAGGAAGCTACTATCCCACTATCAGGAGTAAGCCAGACAGAGCGAGGCAGCTCCTTATTATATCATCAAAATAGTGCTTAACATTGATCGTGTATCCTGTGTTCACTTGAATGTTCTGCAGCAGATTATGAAGGAACTAATAAAAGGGAAATGTATCATTGACCACATCTTCACCAATCCGCATGCTGCAGATACAACATTCCATTTAATATATCGATAAGTGTGGACACTGCATAGTCCTAGTGGGGGAGGAAGGGTCACCTTCACATTTTAAAGACCTCCACAATATAATGCAACAACCCGTGTTTTGAATAGGACAGTCTGTAAACAGATTGATCAACTAATGACCAAGCGTGCATGAGGTGCAAAGAGCCATGCACAGCAGCAGGATAATACTCTGTACAACTCAAACAGGTGCAACTTCAGGGCCCGGTATACGCACCATCAAGCCAGGGATCCACCCTGATTCAATGAAGAGTGCAGAAGGATATGGTGGGTGCCTCACCAGCCAGGTCTAAATATGAGCAGACAACTTGGAGAAGCTAATAATGTGTTCAGCTGCAACATAGGACAATTTACATGCTAAGTAACATAAACAACACTGATGAACAAAGCACCGTAATCCCAGGTCGGAGAATGGGTTTGAGAAACCTATCAGCGATGATTGAATGAGGGAGCAGACCCGATGGGCTTACTGTCCTAATTTATGCTCCAATGTCTTATAGTCTTCTGGTTCTAAACCTTAAGGAAGTACCTTGCATCTCTGAGAAGATAGATTCATGTTCTTCATGAAGGTCAGAAGCTGTTGGGAATACTTAACTGTTTTAGAATGAAGGTATTGTGGCTGCTGTCAGGGTGGTGGATAATATGACATTCAGTGCAGGATCTCACACCAACTGCACTATATTAATGTGGGGAGAGTTTATTCAAAACTTGGACCTCTCCGTCTCTCTCAATTGGGAGTAGGCGTTGGGGTGGGTGGGCGGAACGTCCGCCCAGGCACTTAAACTATCCTGAATCATGCATCCTGAGTGAAATAGCAGTCATGGAAATTATCACCTTCCCATTGTCTGTTTATAATATATGGAGTGATTGTCCATCCCACTCAGGGTTCAATGCAACCACCTTATTCTCTCACAGCGCTACAGGTCAACCTTCACTCACTCCTCATGGTGCCATCATTTCAGGGATTAATGTGGTGGAACTCCTCTTCACCCTCTCTGTGGTAAGGAGATCACTCCATATTAAGGAAAGAAAATCTGTCCACAATACCCCAAATACTGCCTCAACAACACTCATGTTTGATCACAATAATTCATTTCCCTCACTTAGCTGGCTCCATTTCTTTCGTGTGACACAGGAAACAATTCATTTACAATGCACTGCCACTGATGTAGAATTTAAAAACATCCTCTCATTTGTAGGTCAGCATCAATACAGCCAGCACCAGAAGTGCCCAAGGAGATGGACATGACTCTTGGGAGAGACTCGCTCACAAAGAATACATCTAAAACAGTGAATGGCTAACTACCTGAATGGAAACGAGCCGTTGGAATATGGGATGCAGGCAGAGGAAGAGAGCTACCTTTCCTTTTGTTCTGCCCTCACGGGATGTGTGCAGCCATGGTCAGGCCAGCATGTTATGCCGATCTTGAACTGAGTGGCTCTTTCAGGACAATAAATCAATAAATAGTAAAACATATTGCCGTGGGTTTGCAGTTAAACAGAGACGTGACCAGAGAAGGATGACCCACCGCCTTCTCTCATGGGTATAAGGCAAGCCGATATCAACAGATTTTCATTCTGTGGTTCTAGAATACGAGCCAATGACGTGACCTACAATACACTGTCTGCCCATCTTTCAGATTTTGTGCAGAGAACAAGTTAATCATCTGAAGTGCAATTATTTTGTCATGGACACGTGGTTAGAAGGGACTTGAAACAGATATATGTGGAAATAACAAAGGCACAAACGATAGTGTATTCAGGAATTGAACTGAGGATGAGGAGGAGACTGGGACGTCTTAATGGTGGAACTAGACAGGATTGGTATATGAGGAGGATATGGAGATGTACACTTTGCAGGAGAAAACGAATCAAAGAGGTTGAGAACAGTGTGGTTCTAGAATACGATCCAATGACGTGACCCACCATACACTGTCTGCCCATCTTTCAGATTTTGTGCAGAGAACAAGTTAAACATCTCAATTTCAATTATTTTGCAATGGGCACGTGGTAAGAAGGGAGTTGAAACAGATGTATCTGGAATTAGCAAAGTCACAAACGATGTTTCATTCAGGAATTGAACTGAGGCTGAGGAGGAGACTGGGACGTCTTAATGGTGGTACTGGACAGGACTGGTATATGGGGAGGATATGGAGATGTTCACTTTGCAGGAGAAAACGAATCAAAGCAGTTGAGAACAGTGTGTTTTACCCTCGCGTATTGGTGAGTAATTTGTAAATAATAATTTGCTAGTTATAGTTTCTAAGGAATGGAATCTTTGATTGGAGCTGAAAACGTTGGCTTGCACCTTCACAAAATCTACATATCATGAGCATCGAATCCGTTCAGACCGTTTCACTAAACAGACAGAGTGACTTACCAGGAACACCAACTATAGCAAGGATAGGATAGCAACCAGCTTGAATAACCAGCGTTACATCTTCAATCCGTGATACTAATGATCTCCAAGGCCGGGAAATACAGTAAAGACCGTAGGATAAACTCCTATCCATTTTTGGAACATTCCAGTCTAATGTTCCCAGATTTTGATCCATTGTTGGAACATTCCAGTCTAATGTTCCCAGATTTCCATCTCTCCTGCCCTTCTCTCTGAAGCTGTTAATCCCTCTTATTGCTGTTGGACATGCTCCCGCTCACACTATGGGATAAAACACTGAAAGCATTCCATTATTGATAGAAGAGAGAAAATCCCTAGGGATGCATACGATCCATGGAGACTGACATAATTACAATCGCTGAACAAATAGCTACAGTTAACACCTTTGAATTCAAAGCTAATTCATTAAAATTCAAAATAATGTTGAACATTTATGCATTCTGGGTGTGATATGCGAGTGTGACTGAATGAAGGGATGTTGAAGATGGCAGATTGATTGTGTGTAATCATTCAGTCAGCCTTGGATATGAAAGCTGTGCCAGAAGTTTAACGGAACATAAACATGCTTCTCTGTTCATAAGTACAGAAATAAATCCCATAACTACTGATCAATCATTGCAATATCTGTAAAACATTGAGAAACCATCTATCATCCATGATGTGATAGCAAAATGTGCCAAATAAAACACTTGGGTTACAACAAACTAACGGCACGGATACGTTAACAGAGAATTGCACATGGCCAACACAGTTCAGATTGTTATTCCAGGATCAGAGAGGGCAGGTGTGGGTCATGCTGCTGATGTTCTCGATGTTAAGGAACTGTCATGAAGTGTCATTTAATGGACTTCAATTACATTGTGATTATGATATTGGGGAAAAGAGAGAAGACGGAGAGGACAGGGGGACATGGCTGATTCGACCGAGTGGAGAGACAGTGATGTTCCCTATTTAGCAGAATTGGAATGTTACTCTTTATAACTCATATGAAGAACAGATTCAAGAATACATCTACAATGAGGAATTAGCAGAGACAATATTAATGAAATGTGTTTATGCAATATAAAATCAGGAACAAAATGATTTTCTGCACCCACCAATATATGCAAAGTACAAAGAGATAAGGTTATTAAAATACACTCCTGATATTGAGCTATATAAATTGAAATGTAACCCAGCTCTGTGATATTGTTAGAAATAAATAATTTGGGATGACAGCCAGTATCAGCACAGTGCTCACAGTGTATGGCGCCCAGACAAAGGGCTTGCCGTCCAGAGGAATTTATAAATAAAGCTTCTAACTTCTGTCTGTCCATATTTATCTACCATAATGCAGTCTTCTAATCTATCTGACTTCACCCTCATCTAACAACTCTTCCCCTTGCACTCAGTCGGTCGCTACCCTTTCAATCCTCTCTCAGTTTATCTCCCTTCACTTGCTTTCTCTCTGTTTATTTCTTTCTCACACGATCTCTCTTCACACACTCTCTCTATCTCCAATGGTGCAGTTGGAGAGCTTGAGACTCCATGATGGGCTGAATGGCCTCCATCCCTGCCATAATAATTGAGATTCTCTGACCCACAATAAATACTTCCTGGACAGACATGCTGGTCCTGTGACAGGTACAGTGCACAATCACCCATTATCTTTTCCTGCTCTTCTCTGGGGTACAGCTGCCTTGAAATGTCTGTTCAAACAAAACAGACTGAATGAAATTCGAGCAGTCGAGAAGGCGTTAATGAGTGTGTATTTCAATCAGGATTTAATGAAGGATGAGATTCCAGAATAACATAAGCAATGAATGAAAAACAGGGTAACACAAGAAATGGCAGCTGAGTACAACATGTGGTTCCAAGTAGGTCTCATGATGTTACCAATAGATTATCAATCCGGAAAAATCAGTTCCTTTTCTGTGGATCCAAGTCAGATCCCGCCACGGCAGAGTGGAAATTCAATTCAACAATGTAAAAAATATCCCTGGAATTAAGAATCTACTGATGAGAATGAATTCATTGTCGATTGTCAGAAAAATCCATCTGGTTCGCCAATATCCTGCAATGAAGGAATCTTCTGTCCTCACCTGGTCTGGCTGACATGCAACTCCAGACCCAAAGCAATGTCATTGACTCTCAATCGCCCCCTGAAATGGTCTAATGAGTCATTCAATTGTATCAATCGCTACAAAGTTTCAAACAAATGAAACCAGATGGACCACCTGGCATCGAAATGGGCACCAGAAAAGTCAACATTAGAAACGTCACTGTACAACCTGCAAAGTCTTCCTTACTAACTTCTGAGGTCTAGTGCCAACATTGGAACAACTGCCTTACAGACTAGTTAAGCAACAGACTAACATAGCCCATACTCACTGAATCATACCTTATGAAAATAAGAGAAATTAAACATGGGCAACGGAGTGTCTTACTGATTACCACGTAACTTCGTTCCTCAGCTGAATCAGTCCTCCTCCATGTTAAACAACACTTGGAGAAAGCATTGCCTGTGGCAAGGGCACAAAGTGTATTCTGGCTGGGGGATTTCAAAGTCGACTGTCAAGAGTGATTTGGCAGCAGTACGACTGATCATGCTGGAAATGTGTTGCTGGAAAAGCGCAGCAGGTCAGGCAGCATCCAGGGAACAGGAGAATCGACGTTTCGGGCATAAGCCCTTCTTCAGGAATGGGGAAAGTTTGTCCAGCAAGCTAAGATAAAAGGTAGGGAGGAGGGACTTGGGAGAGGGGCGACGGAAATGTGACAGGTGGCAGCATCCAGGGAACAGGAGAATTGACGTTTCGGGCATAAGCCCTTCTTCTGGAATGAGGACAGTTTGTCCAGCAGGCTAAGATAAAAGGTAGGGAGGAGGGACTTGGGGGAGGGGTGTCGGAAATGTGATAGGTGGAAAGAGGTCAAGGTGAGGGTGATAGGTCAGACTGGGGTGGGGGCGGAGAGGTGGGGAAGAAGATTGCAGGTTAGGAAGGCGGTGCTGAGTTCGATGGATTTGACTGAGACAAGGTATTTCCCCTCCCCCCACCTTGTCTCAGTCAAATCCATCGAACTCAGCACCGCCTTCCTAACCTGCAATCTTCTTCCCGACCTCTCCGCCCCCACTCCCGTCTGACCTATCACCCTCACCTTGACCTCTTTCCACCTATCACATTTCCGACGCCCCTCCCCCAAGTCCCTCCTCCCTACCTTTTATCTTAGCCTGCTGGACAAACTTTCCCCATTCCTAAAGAAGGGCTTATGCCCGAAACGTCGATTCTCCTGTTCCCTGGATGCTGCCTGACCTGCTGCGCTTTTCCAGCAACACATTTCCAGCTCTGATCTCCAGCATCTGCAGACCTCACTTTCTCCTACTGATCATGCTGGTCGGTTCCGAAGGACATAGCTACTAGTTTGGGTCTGCAGAAGGTGGTGACGGAAGGAACGAGAGGCTAAAAAAGCATACCTGACCTCATCCGTACCAATCTACCAACTGCAGATGTATCTATCCATAACGGTATCGCTAAAAGTGACCACCACACTGTCCTTGTGGAGACAAAGTCTATTGTCTCCATAAACTCTATTGTGTGGTGTGGCACTATCACCATGCTAAATGGCACAGACTTTTAGCAGATCTTGCTACTCAAGATTGAGCGTCCATAAGACACTGTGGACCATCAATAGCAGCAGAACTATACTCCAGCACAATCTGTAATGTCACGCCCCAGCGTGTCCCCCACTCAACCATTAACATCAAACCAGAGGATTAACCCTGGTTCAATGGAGAATGCAGGAGTGCATGCCAGGAGCAGAACTAGGAATACATAAAGATAAAATGTTCATCTGTTGAAGCTTCCAAACAGAAATACTTGCGTCCCAGATAGCATAAACAGCAAGGGACAGACAGAGCTTAGCCATCACAGAACCAATGCATCAGAATTAAGCTTTGAAGTCCTGCCAATCCGATCGTGAATGCTGGCGGACTAGTAAACAGTTCACTGGCACAGGAGTCTCCACAAATATCCCCAACCTCAATGTTTGGAAGAGCCCAGCACATCAGTGCAAAATATAAGGCTGAAGCTTTCGTTGCCATCTTCATTCAGAAGCTTTGAGTGGATGATCCATTGCGGCCTCCTCCGGTGATCACCATCATTACAGATAGCAGTCATCAGCAAATTCGATTAAATGATATCAAGAAACGGTTGAAGGCACTGGATACTGCAACGGCTATGGGCCCTGATAACATGCCGACAATAGTCCTGAAGACTTGTACTCCATAACTTCCCGCTCCCCTAGCCAAGCTGTTCCAGTATGTTTACAAACCGACAATGGGAAAAAACTGCTCAAGTGTGTTCTGTACATAAAACGCAGGGCAAATTCGACCGGTCCAAATATCGCCTAACCAGTCTACTCTCCACCATCAGTGAAATAATGGAAGGTGTCATCAACAGTGCTATCAAGCCGCACCAGCTCAAAACTAACCTGCTCAGTGACGCCCAGTTTGGGTTTTGCCAGGGTCACTCAGCTCCTGAACTCGTCACAGCCTTGGTTCACACATAGAAAAGGAAACTTAATTCCAGCCCTTGACATCAAGGCTGCATTCTGCCAAATGTGACATCAAG
>NW_025212907.1:9476-19528 GCF_004010195.1 Chiloscyllium plagiosum
TCCCCAATCATAAACAATATAACCACTTTGTATTCAGCAGCATTATCATCATTAAATTCCCCCAGTATCAATATCCTGTGGGGGGGGGGGAGGGGTATCATTAATTTGAAACTCAACTGGACTCGCCACATGACTATAACAGCAGATTAGAGGCTAGGAATACTGCACTAGAAACTCACCTCCTGACTACCCAAAGCCTGTCCATCCGCTTCAAGGCACCAGTCAGGAATGAGATGGAATATCCTCACTTGCCTGAATGGGTGCAGCCACAACAACACTATAGAAGCTTAACACAATCCAGGACAAAACAGCCCATTTGATTTGTATCACATCCACAAGCATTCACTCCCTTCACCATGGTCACTCAGGAGCAGCAGTGTGCACTATCTACAAGACACAATGGAGAAATTCCCCAAAGATCCTAAACAGTTCCTTCCAATCTCACGAACACTTCCATCTGGAATGACAAGGCCAGTAGACTTTTGAGAACACCACCACCTTCAAATTCCCCTCCAAACGAGTCAACATCCTGATTTGGAAATGTATTGTCTTTCCTTCACTGTTGCTGCGTGAAAAGCCTGGAATTCCCTCTTTAATCACTAGTGGATCACCGCACAGCAGATCGAGAAGGCAGCTCAGCACCACCTTCTCAAGGACAACTGTGGATGGGCAAGAAATGTACAGGGTGGTTGGGTTGGTTGGTCCGGGTGTCCCAGAGGTGTTCTCTGGGACGCACAGCAGGTCGAGAAGGCAGCTCAGCACCACCTTCTCAAGGACAACTGGGGACGGGCAAGAAATGCTGGGCACATCCAACGATGCCCACATCCAAAAAAGATTTTTTAAAAAAAATAGTTCCAAGTTGAGCATCTCGATTGGACAGGTTATCTGATTTGAACACGAAAAGGAAAACACTGTTTCTAATATTGAAATTTTAGATTATTCTGTAATTAGATGTGTGTTCAGTATTCAATGACATATTGTTGCTGAGTGCTGTCATAAATTGCACCTGTTTTGTTTAAATCAACAATATTGGCGTAACAGGCTCAATCCTTCGAAAATACCAGAATGAAAATGGCAATCATCGTACAGAGAATGCACCCCCGCCAGATGAGACTCACTGATAACCGCTCATATTCAAAATATTAATGGAATACTGGCTGACACTGAATCTTCCCACCTTCCATATCACAGGGGTTACTATTGACGAGAACGTGAAGTCAAATCAACATACAAATACAAGGATTACAAGAGCAGGTCAGGGACTTACAAGTCTATACTGAATAATAGACCCAATGTCCTAAACGGCATGAGATATAGCAACAGATGTAGGCCACTCAGCCCATTCCTTCACTCTGATACTGTACAATTTTGTCATTGTCTCTATGAAAAGTGGAAATATCTTCTACATATTGACTGTATCAATCTTTGCAGTAATCCATTAGTTTCAATCAGACACCCCCATCCCCCACAATTCTTCTAAATTCCATCGAGTACACACACTGCTGCTCACATGGCAAGCCATCATCTTTGGGATGGATCACCTCCAACACCAGCAGATCTTTCTCCAGAGATAGTGCCAAAACAGCTCACAATTGTCCAAACGCCGTCTGTCCATAGCCATTACATTCTCAGCAGTATGTCTCCCGTCTTGCATTTTTGCTCTCTTGAAATGAATGCGAACATTGCTTTTGCTTTCCTAACTGCCAACTGAACACGCGCATTAACCATAAGAGAGGACAAATGCTTCAAAATCCTTTTGGGCTTCAGATTTAATGGATCCTATTAGAACATAGTGTCTCCTCTATTCCGCCCACCAAAGTGCATATTCTCACACGTTCCCATATTGTGTTCCATCAGCCACGTGTTTTCCCACAGTCCGAAACTGTTCAAGCCTTTCTGCAGCTTCCCCACTTCCTCAATATCATCTGTAAACTTAGCAAAACTGCCCTCAAGTCCTTTGTTCAGTTTGTTCATATATAATATAGTTCCTGGCTACCTGAGAACCGTCCACAATGTACAAGGCACAAAAGTCAAGGTGCTTGACTCCATTCAGGTTGAAGCAGTGGCTTGACTTGAATTACACCTGGAGAGTCTTCACTCCCTGCACCACTGACTCTCAGTAGAAGCACACCCTACCCCCTTTTGTTGTGAGTTTACTTCATTATGGCGCAGAATCCCAGTCTATTGATGTCACTCCGTCTCAACACTAACTGAGTGGTGCTCACACCAACCATGTCACTGTGTATTGATGACGATGGAGGGAGGTCGGCGAGGGGATGTCTATGATTAATAACTGTGTGACTGCCAGGCTGAAAACTGCCCCGACAGCCTCGGATGTACTTGTGCCTACTGTCACCGCTGCAGGCCTGATCAGTCTTCCCGCAGGTCAAATCAAGGAAAGCGACGGGCCTGGAAAGTGTTCCTAGCTAAGCTCTCAGATCCTGTGAGGACCAACTCGCAGAGGTATTCACATACAATTTCAGACTCTCCCTGCCACAAGCTGAAGTCCCAACCTGCTTCAAGAAGACCAACATCAAGCTTCATCATTGTGCTTCCAACTAAACCTGTTGGACTATAACCTGGTATTGTGTGATTTTTAACTTTGTACACCCCAGTCCAACACCAGCATCTCCAAATCACAACATCCACCTTGTAAGTGAGAAAGCTCATGCTTTAATGACTTAATGATTACCGCCCAATGGTTCTAACCTCAATAAACATGGAGTGATTTGAAAGGCTGGTTAGGGCCCACATCACCTCCAATCTCCCAGCCTGACTTGATCCCCGATACTATGCCGACTGATGTAATGGGTCCATAACAGATGCCGTATCCCGGGCCCTGCACTTATCCTAAGGACATCTGGACAACAAAGACACCTACACCAGACTCCTGCTCATTGACGACAGCTCCACCTTAAAAATCATTATCCCCTCCAGATCTCAAAATTCCGTGACCTTAGTCACGGATCCACCCTCTTCAACTGGATCCACCAGTTTCTGACCCACAGACCACAATTAGTGAAGATAGGTATCTGCACCTTTGCCACAATAACACTCAATATTGGAGCTCCTGGAGGATGTGTCCTCAGCCCCCTACTATACTCCCTGTACACACACGGTTGTGTCCCTCAGCCCCCTACTGTACTCCCTGTACACACACGGCGGTGTCCCTCAGCCCCCTATTGTATTCCCTGTACACCCACGGCAGTATCCCTCAGTCCCCTACCTTACCCTCTGTACACACACGGCTGTGTCCTCACCCTGACTGTACTTCATGTGCACCAAGAGATGTGCCCTCAGCACCCTACTGTACTCCCTGTACACACACGGCTGTGTCCTCAGCCCTCTAGTGTACTCCCTGTACACACGGTGCTGTTTTGCCAAATTCCAAACAATGCCAACTGTAAGTTTGCTGATGACATCACCAAAGCAGGAGGGATATCAAACAACGATGAGTCTGAACACAGAATGGAGATGGTAGGTTTGGTGGCATGGTGGAATGATAATAACCTCCCTCTCAAATTCGGCAAAACTAAAGAACTGATCATTGACTTTAGAACGAAAGGAGGGAACCAGCCCCTATCTACATCAACGGTCGAGACAGTGCAGCACGTCAAGTCCCTCGGACTGATGATAACTGGCAACCTACCCTGTCACATAGTTGTGACAGTCAAGATGCTTCAAAAACGTCTCTCCTTCTTCACTTGGCTCAGGATATTTAGCATGCACTACTTCTACAGATGCACTATTGTGAATGTACTGTCCGGGTAATGGCCTGGTACGGCCACACTCTGCCCAGGACCATCAGAAACTACAGAAGATTGTGTTCACAGCCCAGACTATGACGGACTCCAATCTCCAAACCATTGACTCTATTTACACGGCTCGTTGCCGCAGATAGGCTACCAACATCTATCTAAGATTACTGAGGGAAGGGAGAGAGGAAATAGCTAGGGCCTTAACAGATATCATTGTAACATCCTTGAACACAACTGAGGTCCCGGAGGACTGGAAAGTTTCTAATCCCCTTGTTGAAGAAGTGTAACATGAATAATCCAGTTCATTATAGACCGATGAGCCTGACATTTGGGGTAGGGAAGCTGCGAGAGAAGATACTAAGGGATAGAATCTATTCTCATTTGGATGAAAATGATATTATCAATGATTGGGAAGGTCATGTCTTACCAACTTAATAGAATTATTTGAGGAAGTGACAAAGTTGATTGATGAGGTAGGGGCTGTAGATGTCATGTACATGGACTTCAGGAAGACGTTTGATAAGATTTCCCATGGTCGAGTTATGGGGAAAGTGAAGTCACATGGTGTCCAGGGTGTGCTAGCTGCATGGATAAAGAACTGGCTTGGCAACAGGGGACAGAGCGTAGTACAGGAACGGAGTTTCTCAAAATGGAGAACTCCGACCACTGGTGCTCCATTTAAGATGTTTCGGGAAATATACATGAATGGGCAGGGAGCATAGGGATACAGACCTTTAGAAAATAGGAGACAGGTTGAGATACAGGATTTGGATCGGCGCGGGCTTGGACCGCCGAATGGCCTGTTCTTGTACCGAAATGTTCTTTGTTCTAACATTACCAAAGTCCCATTATATGCCTGTAAAGATGTCACAACCTCTTCCATCAGGCTAAAAGATACAGACACTTGATCACACAGAGCAGTAAGTTCAAGGACAGCTCCTTCCTAGCTGTTATTAGACTGATGAATGGACTCTCTAATCTCAGATAATGCTGATTTTGTTCATATTGATCTCGCTTAGCGCACGCCCTGTGCAGCGTAACCTATAACCCTCTCAGACATGTTTTACAGCCATCGTTCAGTACATCCATTCTTACCATGATCTTCCTGCACATATTGGCACAGGACAAAATAAATCCTCACCTCCCTACCCCCAGCTCCCTCCAGTGTTCACGCCCAGATCTCTCCGGTCCTCACCACCAGCTCCTCCCATTCCCCCAAGCTCCCCTTGACCCTATCCCCAGCTCCCTGTGAACTTTGCCTCTCACTGTTTCTCTCACACTTCCTATTTCCCTGTGTTTTCCTTTTCCCTGTCTTCTGTTTTTTTTCCTTGAACCTATTATCTTCCCTTCTCCCTGCACATGCGACTGTTTGTTTCCTTGTTTTGTTTCTTTTCTCTCTTTGACTGACTGTCCATCTGTTTCCCTCGCTGTGTTCTCTCTCTCCTTCTCTTTGTTTCTGTCGCTTTCTCCTTCCTTGTGATGGTGATGGTTTCTCTAATAGTTTGAAGCAGGTGATTGGCTCATTGGTTCGATGTTGGCAATACAATACACTCAACAAGGTTTTGGTATAGAGGACATAATTTGAAATTATCAGTTAAATTTCAGTTGTTGTCAAAACAGCAACCAGGACGTGAGTATCCATATAACAGCCCATTGTTATATCTAACTATTTTAAAACCGCCCGTCTCCCAGTAGTCTGTATACTGGCAACTCAAAGCGTTCTATTCGGGTGCATAATGACCTGACATGGTAACTGCTCTGCCTAGGTCCATAAAAAACTACAGACGGTTGTCTGCACAGTCCAGACCATCACGGAAGACAACCTTTCGTCTATTTGTACTTGTCACAGGCTGGCAACATCAAAGATCTCTCCCAAAACAGTAGTGATCTCCTACAACCTCTTCCAACAGGGAGGAGGCACAGAGGCTAGAAAACATGGACCAGCATGCTCAGGAACACTTCCTTCCCTACCACTATTAGACTGACAAATTGACATCTCTCAATTTTCAAATAATATTAATCTTGCTAATGTCGATGTTAATTTGCACACCTCCTGTGAAGCTGTAACCTTGTATCCCTCACTCTGTCCAAGGACCCTGTGATCTCTGTTTTCTTGTTTAGGATCTTGTGCCTGCACTACAATAAAAACAAAGCTTTCCATTGTACATTTGACTAAAATAAACGAAACCAAATCAGATCAAACACGTGGACTGCAGTGGCTCAAGGTTTTCTCAAGGGCTACTGGAAAAATGAATTCATGCTGCCCCAATCAGAGATACCCGTATCTAATTTATGAATATAAAAAAGATGACCACACTTAGGAAGGACAGACAGAGGGAATCAAATCGCTTTAAACATGATCTTAGATATATACAGTTTTCCCTCACTATTTGTAAGTAGATTGTTCCTACAAAACCGTTCACAAGCGGATATGGTGTAAAGTGCAATAGCACTGATTTATATGGGAACATTTTCGGCTTTCTTCGTAAAAGTTAAAATCCTGTTCGGATTTCTTTTGTTTAGTGAAACAATGTCCTAATGTAAGTCATTAGGAAAGGGAAGTGCGAAAAGCGAACTTTTGAAAAGTGGGGGATACCTGTATTTACAAGGCCATGTTATTCAGGAAGATGGGAAAGGCGAAAAATAAATGAAGTGAATCTCACATTTTATTTCCAGCCCAGCTGATCATCATTCTCTTTGTTTGCTCTTTTTCTTCTTTATCTCTCTTTCTCTACTGATTCCTTCTCCCCTTCAAAACAGACTTCCCTGTCAACGGTAATAATCACACTCCTTTCCAGCTGCTTTCAGTTCAGGAAAGTTCCCCAGCACTTTCTGTTCGGTTCTTTGCATTTCTTTCTATAATTTCAGATTTTCAGTTACTTCCTTTATTTGATTTCACCTTCAATTTTAAATTCGTGGGATGTTGACATTCGTGGGAAGGGCAACATTTGGTGACCATCACTATTTGCTCTGATTATGAGGCCATTCCACAAGCCCATATAAAGTTAAGCACATTGTCATGCGTCTCAAGTCACAATTAACCAAGACCGGGTAATACCATTAGATTTCTTTACCGAAGGTGATCAGTGAAAGATGAAGGTTTTCAGACAAAATGTTGCTTTCATATTTGTTTTTTCGTGAAATTCACTTTTATTCATTTTTATTTAAATTCTGTCATCAGCTATGGTGGACTTGAAACAAATCACTTGAAACAATATATTTCGTTTAATAAGCTTAGCTTCTGAATTATGTCCAGCGACATTCCTACGTCCATACATTGTCCTAATCATGAAGTAACTTCCGAGACAGGAACAAATTTATGATTGAAATATTTGTAATTGGAAAAGTGGTCAGAAGAGAGCTTGAATCATTAAGTCTGAATTTTACCAACGTGCAGCCAATGGTTTGTTCAGCAACAATACACAGAGATGGAGATTGGGGATATGAGGAGCTGGGAGTGGACAGGTTTGGTGACAGAGAGAACAGGAGACATAACCGAGTTCAGGGCAAAAAGGGATCTCGAGGTTGTGCACAGTTTTGTTCGCAGATGTTTTTGAGGGAGTGGTCTGCAATTCATGGGTAATGAATGGAGACTGACATTGAAACGGGAGACAATAGTTTCATTCTCTGACAAATATAGATCACAGAAATTGCAACGAAGTTCAAACTTGTTTATACGATTAATGAATGGACAGAGGTAGAGAACACCAACAATAGCGAGACTAGGTTAGTAGCACACCCTTCACCCCGCCCAGAATAGTCATCAGCATTGCTGATATCCAATATGGTAGAAATATCCAAGAGGGGGAATCTTGAAACGACTCAAGGAAAACGTCCTCTCCATTGTTGTAATGTTCCAGTCTGCTATTCTCAGATTCAGATCTATGCAGCTGTTGATCGATGTTACTGTTGGAGCTGATGTATCTGTTACTACAGTGGGATAACGCACTGAATGAAGCCTCTTACTAATAGGAGCGGGAAACCCTCCAGTGCCACAGTTGCATTGCATGGAGACTGACATCAATCACAGTCAGAGAAATACAGCTTTCAATGCAGCACATTCAGTTCACAATATATCTCGACTAGACTACATGTTGACATTGCTGGCTATTGGTCACATCTCCAATCACCAATCGCGTTAGTGAAGTCAGTTGTGAGGGAGATTAAGAATATTTTCTTCTCGTAGTCTACATGATTCGACACTGTTGTCAGTTTACTATGCTGTACCCATCTCTCCAAAAATCCCTCCACCCCACAAAAGAATTATAATCAGGATGTTACTGTGCTGATCTCTTCTCCACGGGAACAAACGCCACCGAAAAGACTGTCATTGGGCACAGTCGCCCTGAACATAGTCAGGAAGTGTGGACTTCTCTGAATGTTCCTCTCACTGCTCTAATAAGGGAACTTTGGAACTTCCATAGGGAATATGCTTCAGTAATTTATTTCTATAAATTGATAGACTTCTAAATGCAGTTTCATTTGCTGTAAACCGTATTTGTTTACGCATTTTGGCCTCAGTCCAACACTAAAAGTGATAATTACAATGAACGTATTCATTTAGACTTATGGATTAATGAGTCAGGTTCGAATGAACATGATATTGGCTGGGAGAAGGGCGGATTGGGAACAGTGACTGTGTAGACTGCATGGGGTGTACAGTCATCATCCCTCTTTCTGACATAAATAATTAAATCTAATGCATAACAAGGAAACAGCCAACATTTGGGAGATGCAATGCTGAATGACATTGTGATCTAAAAGGATAATATTAAATGTGATAAAGTGAAATATATTTTATATACATACCATTTAATCATTGGGAATACAGATCGAGTCGGGTCACCATACCTGAAACATTCACTTTGATTCCTCTTCACAGATACTGCCAGACCTGCTGAGCTTGCCCTCTCCGTTCTGTTTTTCTTTTTGATTGAGATTTATCATGTTGTTCATATCTGGCAGGATATTACAATTAAAAGCAGACACTTGTAACAAAATGTGAAGGGCAATGGGGACAATACAGGAGACTAACAGTTGAGATATAGTCATTCCAAGCTGGAAGAGACGATGGGCTGAGTTCCCCCCACTTTTCCTGTAAATAATTCTGTGATATGTAATCAAAGCCTTTGGAGATGGGTTAGACAAGGTAGTTCAACGAAGGTCACAGAGTGCTCCACCATCAATAATCTATTCCTATTATCTCATGATATTTCAGCTGCCTCTAAAATGTCTTTTTAAACAAAGTGGAGTTCCTGAGATTTACAGGGTAATCAGAAAAATATTCTTTTTTCCTTTGAATCTTAAAAAAGAAACAAATTTTGGCCGTAACACAGGTTTCACAGACACACCAACTATAATAGGAACAGGAAAGGACTACATTGTCCATATGCAACCGAATTCAGCATGTAGCCCTGTCAAGAAACATGAAATATAGTGATATGGAAACATGAAATACAAACAGAAAATGATGGTAGAAGTGCAACAGTTGAGGAAGTATCTGCTGAGAGAAACAGAGTTAACATATCGAATATGATGTGACACTGTTCTGAAAAAGTCATATTGAAATCAAATGATAATTCTCTGTATCCCGGCTCAGAGGGTGCCAGACCTGCTGAGTTTCCCTGTATCGATTTCCTTTTCTTTCTGAACTGTGAAAAATTGACTGATCTGAATGATATAAGCAAAGCTGCTGTCTCAGTTGAATCTCGAATATTTGTTTATGGACATTAAATGAGAAATTACAAAGTTCCTATGATTGACAGAGCTCCAAATATCCATGACGTATTGCATTGTGATACAAAACCATTGTGAGATATTGTTGAAACAAAACCCGAAGTTGCTGCAAAAGGTCTGCAGCATCTGTGCAGAGAAATCAGAATTAACGTTTCTAATTCAGTGGCCCTTCCTCAGAACGGATGGTAGACCTGAAAATGTTGTTTAATATACAGCAGAGGCTGAATAGCTGTTAATGGAGACTGTTAGTAGCTAACAATAGGGTGTGAGTAATGGGAGGCCACGTGAGAACTAGGCCTGGTGTATGGGTATGGGGCATTGAGGAGTTCAGTCCCTAAAACGTTTGAAAATTATTTTGAGTCTGAAGGGCTGCAGGGTTCTCCCGCTTGCATTGAAATGTCCTGTAACACTGCAGCAAGCCTGACGCAGAGATATTGGCCAGGGAATAGGATGGGGTATTAAACTGGCAGGCAACTGGAAACTCAGGGTCTTTTGCATAGTTACAGCTTCGATATTCTGTGAAGTAGTCACCCAGTCCACCTTTAGTTTCCCCAATGT
>NW_025212907.1:19548-22861 GCF_004010195.1 Chiloscyllium plagiosum
TTCAGAAAGGCGGTAAAAGGGAGAGGAGGCAAATATGTGTCTGGTGGTGGCATCTCGCTGGAGTTGGGGGAATGCAGACTGATGAGCTTCTGCATGTGAATGCTGGTGGGATGGTAGGTAAGGACAAGGGGAGCTCTAATGCTGTTGCAGCAGGGAAGAAAGAGCCTGAGGGTAGAAGTGCAGGAGGTGGGTCGGAACTGGTTGAGGGCCATTTCAATAACAGTGCTGGGGAGTTATTGGTTGAGAAAGAAGGTGGACATTTCAGAGGCCACATTTTTGAAGTTTACATCATCAGAAACAATGCGGTGGAGATGGAGGAACAGGGAGAATAGGATGTAGTCTTTGCAGGAAACAGAGTGTGAGGATGTATACACCAGGTAGCTGTGGGAGTCGGTGGGTTAATACTGGATATCAGTGACAGGTCTATCCCCAGAAATAGAAGCAGAAATGTCGACGAAAGGAAGGGAGGAGTCAGAGGTAGACCAGGTGAAAGTGAGGGAGAAGTGCAAATTGGAAACGACGAACCTTTCCAATTCTGGACAAGAGAGAGGAGCAGCAGCGATGATATCATCTACGTATCGGGGAAATAGTTGTGGATGGGGGCTGGAATAGAACTGGAACAAGGAATGGTTTACGTACCCCATGAAGGAACAGGTATAACTTGGGCCCACGTGTGTATCCATGCACTCCCTCTGTATGGGAGGAGCAGGCTGAAGCAATGGGTCTGCCCAGGCAGGTCTGTTTGTGGATTTTCAGGAGGAGATAAAAGCGAACTTTGCTATCAGAGGACTATCAGCTTCGGGACTGTTAGGTGGGGCTGAGTGGGTGGGGGGGAGGTGTTGGCGAATGAGTGGGAATCTCCAGATGAAATGTGATCAGATTTAGGAAACAAAATAGCCTGATGTGCCATTTTAGGGTTATGGACAAGCAGTTGATATGTGGAGGAATCTGAGAGCTGGCACTCAGCCTCTGAAATGTAGAGGTGAGTCCACCAGACTGCAGCAGCACCAACATTATCGGCACAGGCTGAATAACACAGTCAGTGTTGGATCGATGCGTACAGCGTACAGTCTGTTCAGAGGGTGATAGGTTGGATAGGGTGAGGGGGTTACAGAGAATCAAAGACAACCAAACTCCCATGGAGCGTTCTCAACGAACATATTGAGTTCAAGTAAACGCCAGAGGAATGGGTCCAGGTGGAGGGAGAGTGTTGGAGCTGGGCGAAGAGTCTATGGGATGGGGAGTGGACTCTTGACCAAAGAAATGGACACCGAGGAGAAGATGGTGGAAGAGGAGTTCAACATTATGTCGTTCCTGAAATTCATTAAAGTGGGGCACAGAGGGATAAAGCTGAGACCTTTGCTGAGTACAGAACATTCAGCATTAGCGCGTGGAAGGTTAGGAGGGATGGTGAATACACGACAGGAGGTGGGCTTGGGGGAGGGGATGGATGGCATGGGATGGATGGTGGGGGGGCAGGTTCCAGAGGCTCACAGGCATCTCTAAGTTATTCCATCTTGTGGGCCTTGTATATCTGGCGAGCATGGCAAATGAGCTGGAGAATGAAGTAGAATTGGGGAATGGTGCAGCCTTGAGCCAATGTGATGTGATGCTGTTGAACAGAGAAAATGTTTATCTCAGTGGCAACGACACTACACGACAAGTCCTCAGAAAGTAAGTAATTGAAAATAATCGGAATCGTTATCTTAACTGGGTAAAGCTTGTTTTTGTAAAAGTGAGGTTGGGTGAAAACCACCACTGTTCCGGAAAATTGGGGTCTGATTCCATTGAAAATTAAGAATTGACGTATTTCTTTTTCTCTCACTTGATTCTTTATCATATTGTACATTCACTCTGTAGTTTTGTATCTCCATCAAATGCAGGTGACGTGGTTTTTTTTCTCCCCTGGTGTTGTGTCTCAACATTTTTGAATTTTTTAACAGTATGTATATGCTTCCAATTCAAGGTAGACATGAGAATATGATTTGATCTCCTGCAGTTTGTCCATAACATAGAATTTAATTGAATATTTATCCTCATCACATTAACTGATTCCAGCAATGAATCTGTGCCCATCCTGCAGATGAAAAGTTTGTTCAGTTCTGACTATTGTTACAAAGGACAGTGCCACACAAAAGGCTAATGTTCCAGTGCAAGGTGCCAAAACCGTAGTTCATGCTAAGTTAGTTACAAGCTTTATGAATAAGACATGCTGAGGGATAGAGTGTAAAAGGTAAATTTAACTTTGTGTCGAAAATGCTTTTTGCAGCACACTCATAATAGGTGTTAATTACATCACTCTGTAAATTCCCCAAAATAAGAACAACAACTGTGAATAACATCTGGAGAATAGGAAGGAAATCAAGGTTTGTTTGTGATATTCATAAATAATGATGGTGATAATGTGGAAGATAGATGGCAGTGGAATGATAACTAAAATTGGGGATGACACAAAGACTAGCAGAGATCTTCACAGTGAGGAGGGAAGAGTTAGGCTACAGGACGATATAAACAGGTGATTTTTTTTTAGATTAGATTAGATTACTTACAGTGTGGAAACAGGCCCTTCGGCCCAACAAGTCCACACCGACCCGCCGAAGCGTGACCCACCCATACCCCTACATTTACCCCTTTACCTAACACTACGGGCAATTTAGCATGGCCAATTCGCCTGACTTGCACATCTTTTGGACTGTGGGAGGAAACCGGAGCCCCCGGAGGAAACCCACGCAGACACGGGGAGAACGTGCAAACTCCACACAGTGAGTCGCCTGAGTCGGGAATTGAACCCGGGTCTCTGGCGCTGCGAGGTAGCAGTGCTAACCACTGTGCCACCGTGCCGCCGTGATTTCTATGTCCAGACTAATGGCAGATGAAGTTTAACACTGATAAATGTGAGATGATGCACATCTGAATTAACAAGACAAGTGAGTACTCAAATTTGGAAGGGCGAGGGCTAAACTTGCTCCTTTTTTCTTTGCAGCAGGGAAGGTTGAGGAGGGAACCTGGTACAGGTATACAACGCATAAGTGGTATGGAAAGGATGAACATACAGCAGCTGTTTCCCTTACTCGAAGGGTCAAAAACAAAGGGATAAATATTAGAGTGAATGGCAGGGGATTGAGAGAGGATTTGTGGAGTCTGTACTGAACTGAGAGGGAGGCACAGACATAGAATATAAAGTTCCTATGTGTGGAAACAGGCCCCTTCAGTCCAACAAATCCACACTGACCCTCCAAAGCGTAACCCACCGAAACATGTTCCACCTATAATTACTCCTGACTAATGCACCTAACCTACACATCCCTGAACA
>NW_025212907.1:23548-29416 GCF_004010195.1 Chiloscyllium plagiosum
GTGACTAGTTTTCTGCTTGTTTTTCCGTTGTAGAGTTTGTTATAGTTCTTGCAAGGCTTATTGTTCCAGGAGCAGAACAGACAAAGATGTTAATTTATTGCGGTGGTCAAAAGTATGAAAAAAGTTGCAGAGTAGGAAAAGAATACTCTATTAGTTGGCATTACAGCAACAAGGAATTCTAATTTCAAGGTTGTCAGCAAAAGAGCTAGGAGTGAAATAAGGAAAAACGTCTTTATTTAGAAAGTTGTTACAAATTGGAATTGACTGGCTGGGTAAGTTGTGGATGAAGATTAAAAAGAGAACTGGATATATATTTGGAAATTATGAATTTAACGGGCAACAGAGAGAGGGCTGGCAAATGGGATGTGCTTGGGAGGCATTTTTGGAACTGATGAATACATAATGGTCAATGCATTCCTTCTGTACTTTAAAGGTTTGTACTCTATCATGTGCCAGCTGTGAATAAAAGTCAGTATCCAATTATTTCACTGTGTAAACTCGCAAATTTGTGATTATTTGGTGCAGCACAAGCATTTGAAATGCAAGTATTGCAAAGTCAGCTTTATTATGAAGTCTAATTATTACTCAGAATATAAATATTTTACATGTTGTATTCCAATTACTAAAACAAATATATAATTGCTTTGGCACAAAACTCTTTGGAAAGCTCTGACTTTTCACTGACACGATATTATGTTCGTTGCTTTTTGCACAGTCCAAATTTCATATTAAACACCATTCATTCTTAAAAAATGCAAGTTTTCAAATTATTGTTCCCGAAAATTTGATAACACAAATAATTTATTTAGTTTAATATTCACAGTCCATGTTGAATCATTACCATTTTTAAATTGCTGGCAAATAGCTGAAGATCGTACATTTCAGTGAGAAATTAAACTGATTGTTTATATATAAATGTATAAGAACGCTAATTCTATTTGTATGTTCAATCGTTTGCTCACTCTGAACATGTAATCATTCAGAAGCCAACCACTTTAAAAATATTGGAGTAGCAAAACATAGCTTTGAATTCTGACATTGAATATCTAATTCTAATCACCATAAAATGTACATGCTTTATTTCTATGTTAGAAAATCTTGACGGGAGTTTATATTTTAGTTCCATAAATATAGAATCAATATAATTGATTTAAGAGATTATAGTTCAGTTGAATGATTATCATTCACATCTTATTTTTGCCCAATTCATGAAATATAGCAAACATCCGATGATTGTTCGGGTCAGTAAATTCAACACCTTGCAATGAGCTACGCTGAAACTTGCTTTCAATTTATCTGAAATCATTTACAGTGTTATTGGACCTCAAAGATGCCTGTGATACAGAGAGACTCAGTGGCCTGTTCCAAAATCTGTGCATAGAGCTTCTAATCTGGTTCAGGGCAGTCAGTCAAACATTACTTCAAAACAAATAATTTGGAATCCACCTTGGGCAGGGGGAGAACCCGCCAACAGACTATCACTGGTCTTAGTGTAAGTTCAAATGTTGTCCAGGTTAAATACTAATGGCTGACCAGCTACCAATCTTTAAAATTCATCTTCAGTCAGAGCCTGGCCCAGAGAGCAGACGTTTTGACATGGAGAGCCAGAATCACACAATACAAGTTTCCTATGGTGATGCAACCTGAACTGCCTCCCAGACTCCATACAACTGCACCCCGGATCAGACATGGGTGAAGACGTTAACAAGTTGACATTCTATTGCAGTGCTTTGTGTCTCACAAAGAAACCTCTAAATCCATATCTAATAAATGTCAACTTCACATTCTCCAGTATCAAAATAAAATTGTACATCTCTATGAATGGTCAGAGATTACTACATGGATTACACAGTAGAATGTATGTGAAGTAACCAGCAGCAAACGGCAATCCAAAAATCACATTAATAACTGAACTTGGTGGATTCCGTCTGCTCTAAGTTAACACACATATTATACTGGCTTTCAGGTGACTGTAACAATGCACCCCATAACTGGCGGTTTAGGCCTTACACCCCTCCAAAGCTTCCTGATCTCACACACATCACTCCTTCATACATTCAACAATTGATGAGAATCCACAAAGTGGGTGAAACTGGAAAGATAAAACAGTGCAGCACAGTGCAGGCCCTTCGGCCCTTGCCGTTCTGTCGACCTTTTATCCTACTCTGAGATCAGACTAACCTACATACCTTTCGTTATGCTATTATTCATGTGCCTATCCAATTAAATAGCCCTAATATAGCTGACTTTACTACAATTGCTGGCTGTTCATTGCACACACACGCCACTCTCTGTGTAAAGAAACTACCTCTGACACCTCCCTTAAACCTTTTTCCAATTACCTTAAAATCATAAACCCTCGAGATAGTCATTTCCACCCTGGGAGAAATGACTCCCAGTTTTCCATATTGAACACGATCTGTCACTTAGCAATCGACTCCTGCATCCTGTCAATGTCCTGTTGCAAACCAGAACAGACCTCCATACTATCCACAATTCCAGCAACTTGTGTTACATCATCAAACTTACGAACTTACCCTTCCACTTCGTCATCCAAGTCATTTATCAAAATCACAAACAGCAGAGGTCCCAGAACCGATCCTTACGGAACACCACTGCTCACCTAGTTCCACACTGAATACTTCCCATTTACCACCACGCTCTGTATTCTATGGGCTAGCCAATTCTGTATCCAGACAGATAGGTCTCCCTGTATACCATGCCTCCTTACTTTCTGAATGAAACTACCACGGGGGAGTTTATCAAACATCTTGTTAAAATCCATCCACTCCGCATTCTCTGCTCTACCTTCTTCAGTGTGCTTAATCCTACCCTCAAAGAATCCAATAAGAGATGTGAGGTATGATCTGCCCCTCACAAAGCCATGCTGACAATTTCTTATCAAACTATGATTTTTCAGAATCCTTTCCAATATTTTGCCCAATACTGATGTAAAACTGACTGGTCTGTCATTCTAAGGACAATCCTTGTTTCCTTGCCTGAACAAGGGAGTAACATTTGCCACCCTCCAATCATGCGACGCTATTCCATTGGAGAGCGAAGAGACAAAGACCATCGCTAAAGGCACAGAAATCTCTTCCCTCTCTTCCTGTAGTCCCTTCTGGCCTAGGGATTTATCTATCCTTGTGTTTGTACTTCAATCAGTTTGTATTTCACCTCAATTTTTTTACTCCCTGGCCAGCCAACTGATTGACTGCTTTCCATTTCAGGGCTCTGTACAGTGCTGCCTTCCTGAACAAGTATGTTTCACAATATCCTGTGCATTATGTAACGGTAAACATGGGAAGGGCAGATGCCCAAAGCTTTGACTCTACTGCTCCTCAGATGCTACCTGACTGGCTGTGCGTTTCCAGTGCCACAATATTCGACTCTGATCACCAGGATCTGCAGTCCTCATTTTCTCCATTACTGAGGGCTGTCCCCTCTGCACACTGAGCAGGGAACTAATCAGCAGAAACTCGTTGTACCTGTAGCTGACTGTTCAGTTCTGGAAAGTTGCATTTGATGAACACATTTACTAAAAACGAAATTAAAGTTCAACAAATATTCATTCAGTCCCGGCGTTACAGTTTTGGTTCATGAATTGGACAGGTCGATAACTAACAGTGAGTAACTGAAGAACTCCGAGATACAGAGTATTCTAGATGATTATATTTCAGGTTGGATGTGCTTTACCTTAATGCAGGTAATATTAACAGACAGAAAGATATGATAAGGAAACGAGGTGACATGTGGAAGTGTGACATTTTTGCCATTTCTGAGATGTGTTTGAGGGAGGTCAGGGCTGACAACTCAATATTCTGTGGTACCAGAACTACAGTCAGGGCAGGAGAGGGGGTAAAAAAGGAGGTGGCGTTGCCTTATTAATTATGGAGTCAGTTACTGGCGTAAGAAGGGACGATATCTTGAAAGATCTTGTAATGAGGCTTGGTGGTTAGAGCTCAGGATCAAAACCATGACAGAAACACTGCTAGGGATATATTATTAGAACCCCAGATAAAGGAAAGTAAGGGAGCAGGTATATAACTAAGATATTGAGGTGTGTAAAAACAATAATAAGTTCATTATATTCAGACATGTCAATTCCAAATATTCATTAGGTCAGTGATAACTTTTTAAGAGGGGGCAGGTGTTTTGAAATTTATTCCAGAGAGCTTCTTATATTAACATAGAGCAGATACAACAATGGGCAGTGCAGTGCTGGGCCTCACTGTGGGGACGAAGCCAGTCAGTTGTTCCAGGCAGAAGTGGGAGAGCATTATAGGACCAGTGACCGTGATATCACACATTTTGACTTTGCTGAGGAAACGACCCCCAAAATGTATGAAACATAAAAGCTTTTTTGATTGGGTAGACAGATTTTATGGAAAAAAAATGACAGGATCTGGCCAAAATGCAGTTGTTTCTGGGTGAAACAGTAGCAGAACAAGGTGGGACAGGGGTTGGGGGAATCATTTGATTAAAATTGAATTGATGACAGTGTCGGCCCAGCATGTTACACCGAAAATAAAATTTAGGAAGACAAGCCCAGAGAACCTCAGATGTCGACGTAAATCCCGAACAGGATTAAATAAGAAAGAGAAGCTCAAAGCAGGTATCAAGTGATCAGGTCAATGAAAGTCTAAAAAGAATATGGAAAGTGTAGGGATAAACTTAAAAAGTCAGTGGAAGAGGGAGGGGTGATAAAATAAAACATTAGGAGTATTAGCGACTAAGGGGACAGCCTGTTCACAGAGCGAGAGAATATGTTAAACACATCCTACGAATTGGTCTTAAGTTTGGAGGAACTAAGGAAGAATTGGAAGTTTATGCAAGATAGAGTGGACAAATCACCAGATTAAAGACCACCAAGTCTCACATCAGTGAGAGGGAAACAATTTTGGAAACTCGGAGGACTGTTGAGGCTCGATCATCAAATATCTTCAAGGCTGAGACAGACAGACTTTTACACAAGTGTTACTGGGAAATCGCAGGAAAGTGGAATAGGGGATTAACAAAATAAAAATAATCTAATCGAAGGAAAAGCAGACTCAGTGAGTGGACAGACATATTGTTTCCCCTACGTCTAATGGTGTTCTTTTCCAATAGCCCTGTATTCGCAAGAACATCAACCTCTCACTATGGAGTGAGACACAGTTTGGATTGCAATCGAGGGATTCAAGGAATTCATAAACGCGATACTAATAGACAGAAAGTACGAGAGGACTGCAACAACACGGATTGCCTGTCGGGGTGAGGATCTGCATCGACACAGTCACCACGACCAGAAGGAAGACCTCAGCAAGACACCCTCCAAGGCCAAGCAGAGACCTGCATTGGAGAACAGGTAGTCAAGGAATGCTGACGGCCCAAACACTACATCACTGTCGTGTCTCCTTCCTTCCCTGACCAAAATTAAATGTGGAGGGGTAGAGAGACATGCCGTTGTTAGCAGAGTAAGCAGGAAGGCTTTCACACGAGAGGCTTCGGACAGCTCCAGTTCAGAAAAATGTACAGGTAAACTCTAATAAAGTTCTTTTAACTTTATTGTTACAGCAGTCGAGATGGCATTTAGGGCAGTCGCACGCTCCTGTTGTGGGATGTGGCAGCTCAGGGAGATTTCCACCGGCCCTGATGGCTACACGTGTGGGCACTGCACCCAGCTTCAGATCCTGGGAGGCTGTGTTCGGGAGCTGAATCTGGGCAGCACGGTGGCTCAGTGGTTCGCACTGCTGCCTCAGCACCAGGGACCAGGGTTCTGTGTGGAGTTTGCACATTCTCGCCGTGTCTGCATGGGTTTCCTTTGGGTACTGCGGTTTCCGCCCACAGACCAAAGATGTGCAGGTTAGGTGAATTGGTCATGCTAAA
>NW_025212908.1:0-9829 GCF_004010195.1 Chiloscyllium plagiosum
TCTCCTGATCTTTGGATGCGGCTTGACCCGCTGTGCTTTTCCAGCAACACAGTTTTCATCTCTGTTCTACCAAATGGTCAAACACCTTGACTGAAGGGATAATACCAAGGGACAGACTTTTAAAGTGAAAATTAGGAGTATTTTAAAAGTGAGTTTGAGGATTAGTTTCCTACCAGAGATATTTGGGAACCTGTGCGAGAGTGTAATTGAGACAGGAAACTTCTGAACCTTTAAAAAAAAACCTGGACGAGCATATGTAATATTCATGGCTCTTGGCCTCGTGTGGAAAGTGGGATTAGTATATGGATGAGTGAGAAGAGGCCTTTCTCCATTTGATGTGGAGAAAGGCCTCTTCTGTATGGCATTAAGCAATGACTGTGTGATATCATATTTCCAACATTCGCAACAGGATGGAAGCATTCCCTAAATTCACTGCAAATTCTCTCCATTCTGCTTTGTTAGATTCCTGGTTCTGAACGTCCGCATGAACAGTTTATATTATCTGGGAGGGGAAGTTTGAGTCTGAGAGAGCTGGATGAATTTCCCGTGTTAATCTGACACACAGGTTTTGCAGAAATCCTAATAATGGTTTGCAGCCAAAATTCAATCGAAATTGTGTGTGCGTGCACGTGTGTGTGAAAGAGACTGTGTGTGTACGCATGTGTGCATGACTGTGTGCATAGGTGTGTGTGTGTGTGTGTGTGTGTGTGTGTGTACTACCAGGCTTTTCCTTCATAAGAATGCAGAACTTTACACCATGTTAGAGTACTTCCTGTGCTTTGTTAGAGTCAAGTTAACATTAATGCTAGATTTCGGGCATCGCCAGTAATATTAGAAGGTGTCAACCATAAATCATCCCATAATTGCTAATGACATTACCCAATACATTGTCCTGTGAGAAACAAAGCAGCAGTCAGTACCAATATATTCCACTGTCATTCTTAGGCGAAACAATATTATTAAGTGACAGTTAATTGAAGATTTTCTTTCATTATCATGATTCCACAACAGCAATGACTAAAAGAATGGCCTATTCAGCCTTCGCAAAATATTCCCTACACTTTGGGTTAATCTTCCCTTCTCCAGGTTTAATATTTGGGAATTGATGGCCTGAGATTTGTAATTATCTCCCTGCTGATCCATCCGCACTGAGGTGGAAAACCATCTCTTGATTGTTGCAGTTCTGCCGCTAATTGTTTTGACAAATGTAACGTATGATCTCATGTAATCTCAGGGCGATGGCTTGAACTATAAAGGAAGCGAAATAAAGAATCTCAGATGGATTGCACAAGGAACCAAAGAACGTGACGGAATTTTCTCATTCTTAACGTAAGAATGGTAACAATTCTCCATATAAAGAACATTTGTTATCCTGTTAATCCAGCCTTTGGCGTTCTTGGTAAGGCAATGTTATTTTTCTTCTTGAACAGTGAAGGTCATGATGTTCATGTAAAAATTTTCAGGAATAGTCCTCATTACAGAGACGCTTATCCATCAGAAGGAACTGGGAAAGACAAACTTGGAGATGCACATTTACTGAGTGGCTCCTCCAGGATGAGTATCAGCAAAGAAAATCAATCCTGGGAAGTTAACGCAATGTTTTTGTCCAAACAGAAAGTTTTGTTGGAATCAAAAATGTTTAGCAATTATCTGGAAATAATTTAGACATTGCCATCAATGAAATGATGGAACATGAAATTGTTGGAAGAGCACCGACATTATATTTTTAATGTTGTTTTGTCATCAAAAGAAACTGTCAGTGCCGTTGGTCTATGTTATATAAAAGAAATCTTTGGGAAATTCAATGTAAAATCACCTCTGACTATGACGCAAACACTTCCTGTGATATCTATTTCTCTTCTCTCTCCTTCTTTCAGCAAACCTACTGACCATCATCATGCTCTCCAGAGGAAATTGTGGACTTTCTAAATGTATCTTGGCTTACATGATTGCCATGGCAACTGCAGATTTCCTCGTGATATTTTTCAATGTCATTGTGTATCACATTTTGAGTTATCACTTTCCACATTCGTTTCTATCCTACACTGCTGTTTGGAAGTTCATTCTCTGCGTTAATCCTGCCACATTGGATATGTCTGTGTGGTTCACTGTCTTTTTTACAATTGATCTGTTGTCAGTAGTTTAAATCAAACTACTGCACAGTGAGAACTGCCACTGTGATTTTAACTACACTGCGTACCCTGATTTCTTTGGAGAACATACCCTTCTGGTTTGCATATTAGATTAGATTAGATTAGATTAGATTACTTACAGTGTGGAAACAGGCCCTTCGGCCCAACAAGTCCACACCGCCCCTCCGAAGCGCAACCCACCCATACCCCTACATTTACCCCTTACCTAACACTACGGGCAATTTAACATGGCCAATTCACCTGACCTGCACATCTTTGGACTGTGGGAGGAAACCAGAGCACCCGGAGGAAACCCACGCAGACACGGGGAGAACGTGCAAACTCCACACAGTCAGTCGCCTGAGGCGGGAATTGAACCCGGGTCTCTAGCGCTGTGAGGCAGCAGTGCTAACCACTGTGCCACGGTGGCACAGTCTCATGTATTGGAGTTCCTGTACAAACCCATGTATCTATGTAGCCACACAAACCAAGTTCAGGGAAGAGATGACGAAGATGATGAAATTTCCTTTCCTGTTGTTTAAACCAAAACCAAAACCCAGCCGAATAATTTCCAAAGTTGCCTGGGGCTGTCGCTCCAATATGGACTTTTATACATTGCCTGCAGGTGAGGCCTACACTTGGATGGAAAGTATTTTAGGAGCATGGCTGCCTTTTTGTTTGATATTACTGTTTAACACTTTGACAGTCCAGGGTATTTTAGTTACCAGCAAAGTCCGTAGGGAACTGCGGGGTCTCAGCAATGAGAATAGCACCAACCCAGAGATGAAAAGCAGAAGGAAATCAATCGTGTTACTCTTTAGTGTATCAGGCAGTTTTGTCTTACTGTGGCTAACAGCAGTCGTTAACTTTTTAACCAGCAAACTCACCACAACAGCATATTACCGAGGGGATCACACAGCTCCAACATATATTGCCACAGAGTATTTGAGTTCCTGTACAAACCCATGTATCTATGTAGCCACACAAACCAAGTTCAGGGAAGAGATGACGAAGATGATGAAATTTCCTTTCCTGTTGTTTAAAAAAAAGTTAAACCAAAACTTTCCTCCCAAACTCGATAAATATCAACATGTGTTCTCCCTCAGAATAGTCTATTCTTATGTGGCTGAGGATTGCGCTTGTGAATATTAAACGTTCTCGAAATATATTGTTTCAAGCTGTGTGCCTGCTCATTTCTCAGAGTGAAATAGTTGTCATGGTATTTACCCTGCGTCCAGTCAACTCATTGTCACTGTTTTACCTGCCAGGGTCTAACATCAAAACAACCTCTTTTTATTCAGCAGCATCGCTGTTTTAATCCTGAAAGTATTTCAGCCTCTGAATTGCACAGCCTCACCTCCATTTCCCAGATGGATGGGACTGCCCGCTTCTGAATCTATTCTGACCTGCACCTTCTGAAAGAGGGATTGTTAGCTGGTCAACTTAGCAACATAGAAACATAGAAACATAGAAAAATACATCACGGAACAGGCCCTTCGGCCCACGATGTTGTGCCGAACATTTGTGACACCCATCCATGTACCTATCCAATTGCCGCTTAAAGGTCACAAATGACTCTACCACTCCCACAGGCAGCACATTCCATGCCCCCACCACTCTCTGGATAAAGAACCCACCCCTGACATCTCCCCTATACCTTCCACTCTTCACCTTAAATTTATGTCCCATTGTAACACTCTGTTGTACCCAGGGAAAAAGTTTCTGACTGTCTACTCTATCTATTCCTCTGATCATCTTATAAACCTCTATCAAGTCACCCCTCATCCTTCGCCGTTCCAACGAGAAAAGGCCTAGTACTCTCAAACTATCCTCGTACGACCTATTCTCCATTCCAGGCAACATCCTGGTAAATCTTCTCTGCACCCTCTCCAAAGCTTCCACATCTTTCCTAAAGTGAAGCGACCAGAACTGCACACAGTACTCCAAATGTGGCCTAACCAAAGTCCTGTACAGTTGGAACATCACTTCACGACTATTGAATTCAATCCCTCTGCTAATGAACGCTAATACACCATAGGCCTTCTTACAAGCTCTATCCACCTGAGTGGCAACTTTCAAAGATCTATGAACATAGACCCCAAGATCCCTCTGTTCCTCCACCTGACTAAGAAAACTACCGTTTACCCTGTATTCTGCATTAATATTTGACCTTCCAAAATGGACAACCTCACACTTGGCAGGGTTGAACTCCATCTGCCATTCCTGAGCCCAGCTCTGCATCATATCTAAGTCCCTTTGTAGCCGACAACAGCCCTCCTCACTATCCACAACTCCACCAACCTTCGTATCGTCTGCAAATTTACTGACCCACCCTTCGACTCCCTCTTCCAAGTCATTAATAACAATTACAAACAGCAGAGGACCCAGAACTGATCCCTGCGGAACTCCACTTGTAACTGGGCTCCAGGCTGAATATTTACCATCTACCACCACTCTCTGACTTCGACCGGTTAGCCAGTTTTCTATCCAATTGGCCAAATTTCCCTCTATCCCATGCCTCCTGACTTTCTGCATAAGCCTACCATGGGGAACCTTATCAAAAGCCTAACTAAATCCATGTACACTACATCCTCTGCTCTACCCTCATCCACATGCTTGGTCACCTCTTCAAAGAATTCAATAAGACTTGTAAGGCAAGACCTACCCTTCACAAATCCGTGCTGGCTGTCCCTCATCAAGCAGTGTCTTTCCAGATACTCATAAATCCTATCCCTCAGTACCCTTTCCATTACTTTGCCTACCACAGAAGTAAGACTAACTTGCCTGTAATTCCCGGGGTTATCCCTATTCCATTTTTTGGAACAAAGGCACAACATTCGCTACTCTCCAGTCCCCTGTTACCACCCCCGTTGACAGTGAAGACGAAAAGATCATTGCCAACGGCTCGGCAATTTCCTTTCTTGCTGCCCACATAATCCTAGGATATATTCCGTCAGGCCCGGGTGACTTGTCTATCCCCAAGTTGTTCAAAATGTCCAACACATCTTCCTTCCTCACAAGTATCTCTTCTAGCTTACCAGTCCGTTTCACACTCTCCTCTTCAACAATACGGTCCCTCTTCTTTGCAAATACTGTGGAAAAGTACTCATTCAAGAGCTCTCCTATCTCTTTCGACTCAATACACAGTCTCCCACTGCTGTCCTTGATCGGACCTACCCTCGTTCCCGTCATTCTCATGTTTCTCACATACGCATAAAATGCCTTTGGGTTATCCTTGATCCTATCCGCCAAAGATTTTTCATGCCCTCTCTTTCCTCTCATAATCCTTTTCTTCAGGTCCCTGCTGGCTATCCTGTATCCCTCCACTGCTCTGTCTGAACCCTGTTTCCTCAACCTTATGTAAGCCTCCTTCTTCCTCTTTACAAGACATTCAACCTCCCTCGTCAACCAAGGTTCCCTCACACGACCATTTCTTTCCTGCCTGACAGGTACATACATATCAAGGACACGTCGTATCTGTTCCTTGAAAAAGTTCCACATTTCCACGACATCCTTCCCCGACAGCCTATGCTCCCAACGTATGCTCCTCAGATACACTTATCTCTCTCCATAACCAAGGTGAAAGTCATAGAATTGTGGTCACCATCACCAAAATGTTCACCCACTAACAAGCCCACCACTTGTCCTGGTTCATTACCGAGTACCAAATCCAAAATGGCCTTCCCTCTGGTCGGACAATCTACATACTGTGTTAGAAAAGCTTCCTGGACACACTGCACAAACACCACCCCATCCAATCTACTAGATCTAAAGAGCTTCCAGTCAATATTTGGGAAGTTGAAATCGCCCATGACTACTACCCTGTGGCTTCTGCACCTTTCCAAAATCTGTTTCCCAATCTGTTTCTCCACATCTCTGCTGCTATTCGGGGGTCTATAGTAAACATCCAACAAGGTGACTGCACCTTTCCTATTTCTGACTTCAGCCCATACTACCTCTAAAGGCAGATCCCCCACGAACTTCCTTTCTGCAGCCGTTATACTATTTCTAATTAGCAACGCTACCCCACCCCCTCCTTTTTTACCATCCTCTCTAATCTTACTGAAACATCTGTAACCAGGAACCTCCAACAACCATTCCTGTCCCTCTTCTATCCACGTTTCCGTGATGGCCACAACATCGTAGTCCCAGGTACTGATCCACACCTTAAGTTCACCCACCTTATTTCTGATACTCCTTGCGTTGAAGTATACGCAAAACATGATGACAAATTAGTCCATAACCTAGGAGGACAAATCAAGCAGAATGGATAAAGGGTGGCCTGCAGATGTTTTGTGTCTGAATTTTTAAAGGCCATTTTATAATATTCCCAAAATAATGTGACAGTCCGTTCTCACAGCACATGGTGACAGCATGAATGTACTAGTTTAGAGTGAGAATTGAGTCACGATGAGAAACAGATTGAGGGAAAATGGTCATTTGCAGGTCACTAAACTGTAACGAGAGATCAGTGCTGTTACATTCATAATCACAAACTGTAGTCACACTAATATAGAGTCAAGAAAGAAAGTAATGAGTCGAACAGTAAGAGTCTGCATCAGGAAGATATAGTTAAGCAGAGTTAGCAAAAAAAACATCTGATGGAGTATAATGCTGTGCATTTTCAATCTCATATTCAGCATAGACAAGCAAAATATTCATTAACTGAAGAAGACTGGGCGAAAGTTGAGATGCAGTGCAGTCAGGGTGACCTATATAAATAGAAAATTGTTATCAGACAAGTACATCAAACAGTTGGAAAGAGAAAGAAAAGCTTTCATTTCGGAAACAGATCTTCAGTATTGACCAACTGTCGTCACGATATTATATATACCAGCACTGAATGAATTGTTCCAAAATACAATCAGCTCAAAGATTTTCCAGTGCTTCAGCTGACACAATACTACAAAACAGCCACTAGATGGCCGACTTGGACTCTTCATTGGTTCGGTGGCGGGGGATGGGAGTGTGTCATGTCAAAACTATATATTAAAACGTCTATTGTATTATGTTTATGCACATAATGTGTAGATAAACTGCTGATTTAATGACATTCTATAAATAAAACATTTTATGTTTTATGCAGAAAACTTAATATACAGTAAGGCTCGCTTTCTTATGGGACAAAACTTAATCTCTTTTATTCCAAGTCAGACAGTCACACATAATCATTATCATATTGTTAATTACAAATTTCTCTGAGTAACTTTGTTTAGCCACGTACTGCCTTTGCTGTTTGAATTCATGTCATGGTGGACATCGAGTGAGTCAAGGGAAACTTAACAAAGAGCGAAATTCACAACTCAACTTGGAGGAGTCTGTTTTGGAGAAGTCCCAGCACAGAAACAGATAAGTGAATAGTTTTAAGTGTAGCCTTGCTGTAAATCAAAAAGAGTGAGTACAATGGGTTCTTGAACATATGTTTTATTGAGATCTGACTCTTAATTAAATTTTAAAAATTTAATCCATAAGTATGAAGTTAGCCTGCAGAAGTGTTTTGTAGGACGGTGCTAATTTCTGGGTCTGTAGATGTGGGAGTTTCAAGAGATTATACGTGTTACTGAGCAATAAATCGGCAATAAATAACTTGGGTTATGAATCCTATCAAATCGAATAGATCGGACGGAGCGACAGTTAAACACAATGAGGCATTTACAAGAGCAACGGGGTGTGATGGATGAGAGTAACAGGAAGGGAGAAGGATCTCAGATACAGTCAGATAGATGTGTTAACTCCAGGAAAGGTAGGAGAGGTAGGCAGGTAGTGCAGGAGCCTTCTGTGAATCTCCCCATCTCAAACAAGAATAGAAAATGGAGGCAGGGATGGATTCTCCGGGGAACATACCACGACCCAGTTTCTGGTATTGAGACTGGCTCTAATGGAATGAGGGTTACCTCGGTGTCCCAAACACAAGAGGTCGATTGTGTTAGGGGATTCTCCACGAAGAGGGACAGACAGATGTTTCTGTGGTCAGCAGCAAAATATCAGAATGGCGTGTTGCCTTCCTGGTTCCAGAGTCAAGGATGTCTCAGAGAGGGTGGAGAATGTTCTGATGGGGGAGAGGGACCAGCAGAGGGTCATTGAACACATTGGAACCAATTTCATAGGATGGGAAATTGATGAGATTCTGAAGGATGGATATCGAAAGTTAGCCAGGAATTTAAAAAGTTGGTTCTCGAGTGTGGTAATATCTGGAATACTGCCGGTGCTACAAACTAATGATGATAGGAATTGAGGATGGAGCAGATGAATGTGTGGCTGAGTAGTCGGTGTATGGGTGAAGGATTCATAATTTTTAGGTTACTGGGATGTCATCTGGGAAAAATGACCTGTACAAAAAGGATGGATTGCATCTAAATTGGAAGGGGACTAATGTACTGACAGGTAGATTTCCCAGAGCTGCTTGGGAGGATTTAACGTTATAAGGTTGGTAGGAGTGCGATCAGGGAGGTAGTGAGGAAAGAGATCAATCTGAGACTGGTACAGTTGCGAAAAGAAGCAAATCAAGCAGTCAGGCCAGGCAGTGACAAAGCAGAGAACAAGGTAGGACTGATAAATTAAACAGCATTTTTTTCAACGCAAGAGACCGAACAAGGAAGTCAGATGAACCCAGGGCATGATTAGAAACATGAGACTGGGATATCATAGCAATCACAGAAACATGGCTCAGGGATGGACAGGACTGGCAGCTTAATATTCGAGGATACAAAGGCTACAGGAAGGACAGAAAGGGAGGCAAGGGAGTTGGGAGAGTGGAGCTTTTTTGATAAGGGTTAATAAAACCCTCAGCTGTACTGAGGGAGAATTATTTCCAGAAATACATCCAGCGATGTTGCTTGCGTGGAACTGAGAAATAAGAAAGCGATGATCACCCTACTGGAATTGTATTCAACACCCGCCACCCCCCCACCCTCCCGAATAGTCGGAGGGAAATTCAGAAACAAATTTGGAAGGAGATTTCAGTTATCTGTAATAATAATAGGATGGTAATGGTAGGGGATTTTACCTTTCCAAACATAGCCTGGGACTGCGATAGTTGTCTGTTGCCGTATGTTTTCATACTGGTACAGAAGGTGAAAACCTGACCTACGCTTGGGAAATATGGGGAAGACAGGTAACTGAGGTGCCAGTGGGGGAGCACTATGGGGCCAGCGACCATAATTCTATTGGTTTTAAAATAGTGATGCAGAAGGATAGACCGGGTTATAAAATTTGAAGTTCTAAACTGCCAGATGCCCAATTTGATTGGTATTATGCAAGAAATTTGTAAGGCTGATTGGGAGCAGATGTTCACATGTTAAGTGATAGCTAAAAAATTAGAAGTCTTCAGAAATGAGATAATGAGAATTCAGAGAAAGTATATTCCTGTTGGGTTGAAAGGAAAGGCTGGTAGTGTCGGGAATCTGGATGACTCGAGAAAAAGAAGGAAGCGTATGCCAGACTTACACGGGACAGATCGAAAGAATGCTTACAGCATAAAATCAGTAGGAATATACTTAAAGGGAAATCAGGAGAGCAAAAAGGCGTCATGAAATAACTTTGGCACATATAGTTAAAGGAGCATCCAAAGGGTTTTCACAAATGCATTAATGACAAAAGGGTAACTAGGGAGAGAATAGGGACCGGAGCTGAACATGAGTTGCTGGAAAAGCGCAGCAGGTCAGGCAGGCATCCAAGGAGCAGGAGAATCGACGCTT